>NC_092718.1:71679590-71767090 GCF_047496885.1 Scyliorhinus torazame
AATTCAATTAAATTAGTGAGATGTGATATATCTAGACTTCTAGAAGGCGTTTGACAAGGTGCCACATAAAGACTGATCCAGAAGGTGAGATCGCAGTGGGTTGGGGATAGTGTACTAGTTTGAATTGAGGATTGGCTGACTGACAGAAAGCAGGGGGTCGGGATAAACAGGTCCTTCTCTGGCTGATGAACTGTAACTAGCGGGGTGCCACTGGGATCAGCCCTCGGATCTCAACTGTTTACAATCTATATAAATGATCTGCAAGCAGGGACAGAGGGTAACATAGCAAACTATGAGGATGATATTCAAATAGGTGGGAAAGCAGGCAGTGCGAGGAGATAAAGAGTTTACAAACGGATATAGATAGGCTTGGAGATTGGGCCAAAATCTAGCAGATGGAGTTTAATGTAGATAAGTGTGAAGTTGACCATTTTGGCCAAAAAAACTGGAAAGGCAAATTATTATCTAAATGAAAAGCAGATTCAAGATGTGTCTGGGCAGAGGGATCTGGGTGTCATTGTTCATGAATCACAGAAAGTCAGCTTGCAGGCACAGCGTGTAATTAAAAAGGCAAATGGAATGTTAGCGTTTATTGCAAAAGGACTGGAGTATAAAAGTAGAGAAGTGTTGTTGACATTGTATAGGGTGTTGGTGAGACCACATCTGGAGTATTGTGTCCAGTTTTGGTCTCCTTATTTGAGGAAGGATGTCGTGGCATTGGCGGCAGTTCAGAGGAGGTTCACCAGATTGATTCCAGGGATGAAAAGATTGATGTATGAGGAAAGATTAAACAGTTTGGGCTTATACTCGTTGGGGTTTAGAAGGATAGGAGGGGATCTGATCGCGGGATATCAAATACTAAAAGTGATTGGTGAAGTAAACATAGACCAAAGGTTCCTCCTTGTGTGGAAATCTAGAATGAGAGATCACAGATAAAGGTTGAGAGGCAATAGATTTCGAACTGAGATGAGGAGGAACTACTTCTTGCAGAGGGTGGTGGATTTGTGGAACTCGCTGCCCCAAGGTGCGGTGGAATCTGAGTCATTAAATGGTTTCAAGGAGGAGATAGATATATCTCTGTTTTTAAAAAACAGGTTATAGGGATATGGGGGACAGGTGGGGAGGTGGGTTTGAGACCAGGAAGAGATCAGCCATGATCTGATTAAATGGCGGAACAGGCTCGAGGGGCTGGATTGCCTACTTCTGCTCCAAATTCCTATGTTCTTATGATCTGCGTTAGGATTCTGGACCAGACCCCAACGGTGGCTCGGATACTGGACAGAAACCCCAATATTTTATTTTAATTTTGTAAAACTGTGAGGAAAGGTTACCTCGTCCCAGGAGTGATTTCATGAAGAAATAGGGATTGGTTTGTCAAAACAAACTTTCTTACTAACACCACACCAGAAAATAGCTTCCAATTGCCCCTTAAACAATGCTAATCAATGAACTTCCAGTGGCGGCCATGGTGTGAGTGGTCGCACATTTGGCAGCTCCCGCTCGAGGCGTGTTTTTTTTTGTCCTTTTACCCGGTGGCCAGACGGATGTTTTAGAGGAAAAAGGTGCCGAGTTGGTGGAGGAAAGCTATAGTTCAATGGTGCGGTCGGTGGATGGATCCGCAGACCAGAGGTGGGTTTAGAAGAAAGGAATTGCAAGAGCAAGAAACTCTTTGTGCGACACAGGGGAAGATGGCGGAGGGTTAGCCCTGCCTGCCCAGTGGTCAACGGAGCAGTTGGTTGACTTTCTAAATGAAAAGTTCAGCCAACAAAGGAGGGAGGGTCAGGAGGACCGGGCGAAGGTGGTAGACCAGCTGAAAGCGGGGATTGATCGGGTGGAGCAGAGGCTGGAGACCCAGAGCCAGGCGATCCAGAAGGTGGAGGAGGCGCTGGGGGAGCACGAGGAGCAGCTTATCTTGTTGGTGGACGAAGTTGGGGTGCTGAGGGAGACCCAGAAGCGGCTCAAGGAGAAAGTGGAGGATTTGGAGAACCGCTCTCGTAGGCAGAATATGAGAATACTGGGGATGCCAGAGGGCATTGAGGGAGCGGACCCTGGCTCTTATGTGGCCAAAATGTTGGAGAAGCTAATGGGGAAGGGGGCCTTTGACCGGCCTTTGGAGGTCAATCGGGCACACAGGGCGCTGATGAGGAAACTGCAGGCGAATGAGTCGCCGAGGGTGATGGTGGTGAGACTACATCTGTTTGTGGACAAAGAGAATATCATGCGGTGGGCCAGGCAGACGAGGTGATGTACCTGGTGTGGTGAATGTATTATGCCAATAATCCACCATTGTATTTGTATCTGTGCTGTTGCCCTTGTATTTGTATCTGTGCTATACTGTGGCCCTTGTGGGCTCCTCCTATGGGCCATTGTATGGCATTATCCATAGGGGAACATGTTGGGGCCTGTATGGGCTCCGCCCATGGCTCCTCCCCTTGAAGGGAGGTATAAAGAGCAGTCGACCTGTAGGTGGTTCTCAGTATTGGATCAGTCGCAGGCAGGCACCGTTCTAAGTTGATTAAAGCCACAGTTTACTTCTACCCTGTCTCGAGTGAATTGATGGTCGCATCAATTTAATCAACTTTAACGCAACTATGGAATCAGCCCTCAAACCTGACTGACTGGAACGCGATCCGCAGGCCGCGGAGGCGAAATAAATTTTCTCGCGCTGGCTCCGCTGCTTCAAGGCCTATCTCGCAGCCTCCTCCACGCCTTCCATCACCGACGAACAGAAGCTGAGCCTCCTCCACGCACGGGTGAGCCATCGAATCTCTGTTCAACTCGACGAGGCCTCCTCCTACACAGACGCCCTCGCGATGGCCGAATGCCTCTATGTACGGCCCGTGAATGAGGTCTACGCGCGACACATTCTCACCACTCGTCGCCAGCGCCCCGAGGAATCGTTAGAAGACTACCTACGCGACCTCAAAGCCCTCGCACGCAGCTGCAACTACCAGGCCGTTACGGCCACTCAACATATGGAACTCGCCGTCCGAGACGTCTACGTGGCGGGAGTCCGGTCCAACTACGTGAGACAGCGCCTACTTGAAAAGGGGGCCTTGGACCTGGATCAGACGGTAAAGATAGCTTCCTCTCTGGAAGTAGCGTTCCAGAGCCTTAACGCGTTCCCGGTTAACCACGCGACCCCCTCGTGGACCCCCGACCAAAGACTACCCTAGGCCTGTGCCGCGCCGCTGCCCGCCCACCATGGGGGGCTCCCCTGCTATTTCTGCGGCCAGTCCCAACACCCCCGGCAGCACTGCCCGGCCCGTAACCCGAACTGCAGCAGCTGCGGGAGAAAAGGACATTTCGCCAAAGTTTGCCTGGCCAGGTCCAAGAACTCTAACTCACAGTCCCGAGCCTCAGACTCACAGGCCCACAGACCCTGCAGTGTGGCAGCGTGGCTGCCGACTCGGCCCCCTGTAGACGTGTCATCAGCCTCGTGCTATCCTTGGGGGCAGACTTCTTCCAGCCCTCACAGCACGTGCAACTCACGGGGGCCGCCATCTTGGCCATCTTCTCCCACGCGGCCGGCCACGTGCGATCCATGGGGGCCGCCATCTTGGACGCCATCTTCCTCACCACCCGCCACACTTGACAAATGGACTCCGCCATCTTGGCCGCCATCTGCTACGCCGCTCGACGCATACGATCAACAAGGGCAGCCATCGTGGAACCGCCCCAGCACCTCCGACCACGCCGTCTACCCGCAACTCAGCGCAGTCACCCTGGACCAGTCGCGACCCAAGCACCTCCAGAGCTCCATGATGACCGTCCGGGTAAACGGGCACGAGACGCCTTGCCTTTTCGACTCCGGGAGTACAGAGAGCTTCATTCACCAGGACATGTTAAGACGCTGCTCACTCCCAATTTTCCCGGCGCACCAAACCATCTCCCTCGCCTCTGGGTCACACTCGGTGCAAATCAGAGGGTGCACTACCGCAACCCTAGCAATACAGGGCGCCGAGTATGCCAATTTTAAATTATATGTGCTCCCAGACCTCTGCGCTCCTCTCCAATTGGGACTAGATTTTCAATGCAACCTCAGGAGCCTAACCCTGAAGTTCGAGGGGCCCCTACCCCCACACACCATATGCAGCCTCGCGACCCTAAAAGCCGACCCTCCCCCACTCTTCGCAAACCTCACCGCCGACTGCAAACCAGCCGCCACCAGAAGCAAGCGGTATAGCATACAGGACAGGACTTTTATTAGGTCCGAGGTCAAGCGACTCTTGCAGGAGGGAGTCACCAAGGCCAGCAATAGCCCCTGGAGAGCTCAGGTGGTGGTCGTCAAGACCGGGGAAAAGAACCGGATGGTTGTAGATTACAGCCAAACCATAAACCGGTACACGCACCTCGATGCGTAACCCCTTCCCCGGATTGCAGACATGGTAAACCAGATCGCACACTACCGGGTGTTCTCCACGGTGGATCTGAAGTCTGCATACCACCAGCTCCCAATCCGCCCGGAGGACCACCACTACACGGCTTTTGAGGCAGACGGACGCCTTTTCCACTTCCTCCGGGTCCCCTTTGGCATCATGAACGGGGTTTCAGTGTTCCAAAGAACGATGGACCGAATGGTGGACTGTTACGGGCTGCGGACCACATTTCTGTACTTGGACAATGTCACCATCTGCGGCCATGATCAGCAGGACCACGACGCCAACCTCCACAGATTTCTCCAAACTGCCCAAACCCTAAACCTCACTTATAACAAGGAGAAATGCGTTTTCCGCACAATCAGACTAGCCATCCTCGGCTATTTTGTGGAAAACGGGGTTCTAGGACCCGACCCCGACTGTATGCGCCCCCTCCTGCAATTCTCCCTCCCCCACTGCCCCAAGGGCCTGAAGAGGTGCCTTGGGTTCTTTTCATATTATGCCCAGTGGGTCCCCAACTATGCGGACAAAGCCTGCCCACTAATCAAGGCCACCATCTTCCCACTGGCAACTGAGGCCCGCCAGGCCTTCAGCTGCATCAAGGGGGACAAGGCCAAAGCCGCGATGTGCGCGGTGGACGAGTTTGTCCCCTTCCAGATGGAGAGCGATGCCTCAGATGTTGCTCTCGCCGCCACCCTCAATCAAGCAGGCAGACCAGTAGCGTTTTTTTCGCGCACCCTCACCACCTCCGAAATTCGTCACTCCTCAGTCGAAAAAGAGGCCCAAGCCATCGTGGAAGCCGTGCGGCACTGGAGGCACTACCTTCATGTTTGACAATACGCAGCGGGGCAAAATCAAGAATGATAAGATCTTGAGGTGGAGGATCGAACTCTCCACCTATAATTATGATATAGTATATCATCCTGGGAAGCTCAACGAGCCCCCAGATGCCCTGTCCCGCGGCACATGCGTCAGCGCGCAAGATGACCGACTACGGGCTAGCCACGATGACCTCTGCCACCCAGGGGTCACCCGGCTTATCCACTCTATCAAGGTCCGCAGCGTGCCCTACTCCACCGAGGAGGTCAGAGCTATGACCAGGGACTGCCAGATCTGTGCGGAGTGTAAACCGCCCTTCTATCGATCAGATAAGGCCCACCTGATGAAGGCATCCCGGCCCTTTGAGCGCCTCAGTATCGATTTCAAAGGGACACTCCCCTCCCATAACCGCATACATATTTCCTCAACATTATTGATGAGTTCTCCCGCTTCCCCTTTGCAATCCCTTGCCCCAACTTGACCACATTGACCGTCATTAAAGCTCTACATAGTGTCTTCACCCTGCTTGGTTTTCCCAATTATGTCCACAGTGACCGGGGCTCATCGTTCATGAGCGACGAACTGTGTCAGTACCTGCTCAGTAAGGGCATCGCCTTGAGCAGGACTACCAGTTATAATCCCAGGGGAAACGGGCAGGTGGAGAGGGAGAACGCGAGGGTCTGGAAGACTGTCCTACTGACCCTGCGGTCCAGGAATCTCCCAGTTTCTCACTGCAGGAGTTCCACCCCGAGGCGCTCCACTCTATTAGGTCCCTACTTTGCACGGCCACAAACGAGACCCCTCATGACCGCCTATTTGTTTTCCCCAGGAGGTCCACCTCAGGGGCCTTGTATCCATCCTGGCTGAAGACACCGGGGCCAGTCCTACTCAGAAAACACATCAGGAGCCATAAGTCCGATCCTCTGGTAGAGAGGGTCCAGCTCCTACACTCCAACCCCCAGTAAACTTATATCGAACACCCTGATGGCCGACAGGATACGGTCTCCCTCCGGGAGCTGGCGCCCGCCGGTTCCACCACCACCGCCCCTCCACCATATCCCGCCCAACCTACCATGACCAGCGGCCCCGCCCCTATATGGCTCCCACGCTCCCTCCCACCCACCATCCACCCTTCACCGATCCACAGGAATGGAACTCCAGAAGTGACGCTCCCGGAGTCCACGTCTGTGCCCGCACTGGCGCCCTCACTACCGATGCCAGCACGGACGAGCTCGACACCCGGGCCAGCAACAATGCCAGAGCTTCGGCGATCACAGCGCACAATCCGTGCGCCGGACCGGCTGAGCTTATCAACCCGTCACCCCCGCCGGACTTTATTTTTTTTTAACAGGGGGTGAATGTGGTGAATGTATTATGCCAATAATCCACCATTGTATTTGTATCTGTACTGCTGCCTTTGTATTTGTATCTGTGCTATGCTGTTGCCCTTGTGGGCTCCTCCTATGAGCCATTGTATGGCATTATCCATAGGGGAACATTTTGGGGCCTGTCTGGGCTCCGCCCATGGCTCCTCCCCTTGAAGGGAGGTATAAAGAGCAGTCGACCTGTAGGTGGTTCTCAGTATTGGATCAGTCGCAGGCAGGCACTGTTCTAAGTTGATTAAAGCCACAGTTTACTTCTACTCCCATCTCGAGTGAATTGATGGTCACATCACCTGGGAAGGTAACGAGCTCTGGGTATATCAGGACCTGGGCGTGGAACTGGTCAAGATGAGAGCTGGATTTAACTGGGTCAAGGCTGCCCTCGTTAGGAAGGGGGTAAAGTTCAGGATGCCTTTGGGTGACCCATAACGGCTGCGAATACTATTTTGGTACACTGGAGGAGGCAATGGAGTTTTTGAGAGAAAATGAACTGGCAGGAGAGAGACGACATTGAACTTTTGGGGAAATGCACGGTGATGTCGGTTGTCCCTGCCCTTCTTTCTGTTGTGTTGTTCTGGGTTCTGGTGTTTGGTAATTGGCCAGGGGAGAACCTTTCTTCTCATAGGGGCTGTTTGGCGTTTTCATGGGTTTTTTTGGCCGGAAGACGGTGGAGGGTGAGTCCACCTTTTCTTTTCTTCTCTTTACATTGTTATTGATGTTTGCACTATGGAAGTGTGCAAGTGGTGGGGAGGGGCATCAGTGGGGGATAGGATGCTTGGCACCCTAGGCGGGGGCAGCCAGGCTAGCTGGGCGAGCTAGTTCACAGGAGCGCAGTTGGGGGAGGGCGTTGGATCAGGTGGTTAGAGCTTTGGAGCAGGTTGGGATTTTTGTTTTGTTCAAGGGAGGGGAGGAACTGCTGAAGGGGTTGGTGCAGTTGATGTATAACAAGGAGGGAGCTGGTGACGGTGGGCATCCAAGGGTGGGCCTGGTGGGTTGCAGGACGCGGGCGGGGGGCTGGCCCAAGAAAGGGTATGGTTGATCGTCACGGGAGGGGGGGTGCCCCTCGACTAGGCTGGTCACATGGAATGTGAAGGGGCTGAATGGGCCGGTCAAATGGTCGCGCGTGTTCGCACATTTGAGGAGTTTAAAGGCGGATGTGGCATTTCTACAGGAAACGCATTTGAAGATCGGGGACCAGATTAGGCTGAGGAAGGGGTGGGCTGGACAGGTTTTTCACTTGGGGTTGGATCTGAAGACAAGCAGAGTGGCGGTGCTAATAAATAAGCGGTTAGCGTTTGAGGTGGGAACAAAGCAGCAGATTCAGGGGGAAGGTTTGTGATGGCGAGTGGGAAATTGGAGGGGATGACAGTGGTCTTGGTGAACTTTTATGCCCCAAATTGGGATGATGTCGAATTCATGAGGTGGGCGTTGGGGAAGATCTCGGACCTGGACTCGCACCGGCTGATTATGGGGGGTGGATTTTAATACGGTTATTGAGCCGGTGGATTGGACCGGTCGTGTCCGCGACCAGGGAGGGTGACAGCGGTGGTGAAGGAACTAAAGGGTTTCATGGAGTGCATGGGGTGGGGGTGGACCAGTGGAGGTTTGGGAGGCCCAGGGTGAAGACATGTTCGTACTTCTCTCATGTGCACAGGATGTACTCGCGGATCAATTACTTTGTGGTGGATAAGTCTCTACTGGCGGGGGCGGTCGATTTGGGGTACTCGGCGATTGTGGTCTCTGACCACGCGCCGCACTGGGTGGACTTGCGGGTGGATGGGGCACGCCCAACTCCCGTAGTGCAGATTAGATGTGGCGTTGCTAGCAGAGGAGGAGGTGTGTGAGCGGGTGAGGGTTGCCATTCGGGAGTATGAGGAGCTGAAGGACATGGGTGAGGTTTTGGCCCCCACGCTACGAGAGGCGCTCAAGGCAGTGGTTAGGGGGGGTGTTTATATCGATCCGGGCGCACAGGGACAGGACAGAGCAGGCAGAGATGGCTGGGCTGGTGTATGAGATTCTGTGGGTGGATAGGAAGTACTCGAAGGCCCCTGAGTCTGGCTGTTGAAGGAGTGGCGGGAGACTCCAGATAGAGATCAGGCTGGGGTGAATGGGGCATTTGAGGTTATATGAATCGTAGTCCCCGGCGGGGGAGAGGGAATGCAACGTTTTCTAGATGGGTTGGAATTCCCCGAAGTGGAGCAGGATCTGGTAGAGGTGTTGGGGGCCCCCATTGGATTGGAGGAGGTAATGGAGGGTATGGAGGCGATGGAGGCAAGGAAGGCCCCGGGCAGGTTCCCGATACAATTTTATAAGAAGTTTTAGGAGGTTCTGGGGCCCCTACGGGTAAGGGCGCACAATGAGGCGAGGGAGAAGGGGGAGCTTCCCACTACGTTATCGAGGCGTCCATATCCTTGATTCTGATACAGGATAGGGACACGGAGCAGTGTGGACCTTACCGCCCGATCTCGCTGTGTGGTGAATGTATTCACCATAGTATAAACTGTCTGTTTAGTACTGTGGCCTATGGCCAGGAAATGGTAATATGATCTCCCGCGTCTGTATAGTACTGTGGTCTATGGCCAGGAAATAGTAATATGATCTACCACCATGTATTGTACAGGAGCTCTGGTGGGCTCCGCCTCTGGCTCTGCCCCCCCACCCCCGGGGCTGTATATAGACCTGGCCACCTGTGGGCGGCACTCATTGTTACTGAACTCACAGGCAGGCAAGTTCTCGGCTAATAAAGCCTCTGTTCACTTGTTCTCGTCATCTTGCAGAATTGACGGTACAACAATTCATTAACCGACGACATCACTATGGAAGCCGCTCTAAAGCCTGATAAACTCGACCTCGACGCACAAGCAACAGAAGCTAAGACGATCTTCTCCCACTGGCTCCGCTGTTTCGAGGCCTACTTCGACTCCTCTGAAACGCCTCCCTCCGATGCCCTCAAGCTGCGCCTCCTCCACACCCAGGTGAGCCATCGAATATCCGTGATGATTGAGAAAGCCGACACGTACGATGAGGCTGACGCGACACTGAAGATGCGTTTCGTGAAGCCCGTAAACGAGGTGTTCGCGTGGCACCTCCTCACTACCCGCCGTCAACACACCGGGGAATCGCTGGACGAGTACCTGGAGAACCTGACCCTACTCGCCAGAAACTGCAACTACCAGGATGTGAAGGCCGAGGAGCACATGAAGCTGCAGATCCGGGACACCTACGTGGCTGGGGTCCGGTCTAACTACATCAGGCAGCGACTGCTGGAAAACGGGGCCACGGACCTGCAGGACACAGTAAAACTAGCCACCTCATTAGAGGTGGCCTACCAGAGCCTCAGCGCGTTCCCCGCAGACCCAGCGAACCCCTTGTGGGCACCGCCGACGCGGCCCTCACCAGGTCCGACTATGTCACAGGCTTGTGCCGCGCTATGCCCGTCCAGACCGGAGGTCCGCTGTGCTACTTCTGCGGTCAGGGCTAACACCCCTCGGCAGCGTTGCCCAGCCCGCACTGCAACATGCAGCGACTGCGGCAAAAAGGAACATTTTGCCAGAGTCTGCCTGGCCCAACATAAAGCCCCAAAGTCTAAAGCGCCCCAGGCCCAATCCACGGACTCACAGGCCCACAGACCCCGCAATGTGGCTGCGTGTCGGCCGGGAACGCCCCCTTCAGACACGTCATCCGCCTCGTGCAACTCGTGGGGGTGCCATCTTTCACGCAGCCCGACACATGCGACTCATGGGGGCGGCCACCTTGACCGCCATCTTCAAAACCAACCGACACGTGCGACCGATGGGGGCGGCCATCTTGGTCGCCATATTCAACTCAGCCCGACACGTGCGACTCGTGGGGGCCGCCATCTTGTGACTCCGATACCTCCGACCACGCAGACTACCCGCAGCTTGGCGCCGTCACCCTCGACCAGTCGCAGCCAAAGCACCTGAGAAATTCAATGATGGTCGTCCGGGTCAACGGGCATGGGACCCCCTGTCTTTTCGACTCTGGGAGCACAGAGAGCTTCGTCCACCCCGACACGGTAAGGCGCTGCTCCCTCCACATCTACCCCGCGTCCCAGACATTCTCCCTTGCCTCCGGATCCCATTCGGTGCAGATCCAGGGGTGCTGAAAACGAAAAAATGAAAATCGCTTATTGTCACAAGTAGGCTTCAAATGAAGTTACTGTGAAAATCTCCTAGTCGCCACATTCCGGCGCCTGTTCGGGGAGGCTGGTATAGGAATTGAACCATGCTGCCTTGGTCTGCTTTCAAAGTCAGCGATTTAGCCCTGTGCTAAACAGCCCCACCCTCGAACCTCACGATACAGGGCTCAGAGTACATCCAATTTAAACTGTACGTCCTCCCTCACCTTTGCGCCCCCCTACTGCTTGGACTAGACTTCCAATGCAGTCACCGAATGCTGACCCTAAAGTTCGGCGGACCATTACTCCCCCTCACAGTATGTAGCCTCGCGACCCATAAGGTCGCCCCCCCCCGCCCACTCTTCGCGAATCTCACCCCCGATTGTAAACCCGTCGCCACCAGGAGCAGACGGTACAGTCACAAGACATGACTTTTATCAAGTCAGAGGTCCAGCGACTCTTGAGGGAGGGGGTCATCGAGGCCAGCAACAGCCCCTGGAGGGCACAAGTGGTAGTTGTCAGGACCGGGGAAAAGAATCGGATGGTTGTGGACTACAGCCAAACCATAAACCGGTTCACGCAACTGGATGCGTACCCCCTCCCCCGCATTGCGGAGATGGTCAACCAAATCGCGCAATACAGGGTTTTCTCCACGGTAGATCTGAAGTCAGCCTACCACCAGCTCCCGATCCGCCCAGAATATCTACACGGCTTTTGAAGCAGCCGGCCGACTCTTCCACTTCCTCAGGTTCCCTTTCAGCGTCACTAATGGGGTCTCCGTCTTCCAGAGAACAATGGACCGAATGGTGGACCAGTACGGGCTGCGGGCTACATACCCGTACTTGGACAATGTCACTATCTGCGGCCATGACCAGCAGGACCACGACGCCAACCTTCAGAGGTTCCTCCAAATCGCCCAATCCCTCAACCTCACATATAACAAGGAGAAGTGTGTTTTTCGCACAACCCGGCTAGCCATCCTCGGCTATGTCATGGAAAACGGAGTCTTAGGGCCCGACCTGGACCGCATGTGCCTCTCATGGAACTTCCCCTTCCCCACAGCCTCAAGGCCCTCAATAAGGTCGCCCCCCCCCCCACCCCCCTCCCCCCCCCCACCCCTCCGCCCGCTCTTCGCGAATCTCACCCCCGATTGTAAACCCGTCGCCACCAGGAGCAGACGGTACAGTCACAAGACATGACTTTTATCAAGTCAGAGGTCCAGCGACTCTTGAGGGAGGGGGTCATCGAGGCCAGCAACAGCCCCTGGAGGGCACAAGTGGTAGTTGTCAGGACCGGGGACCGGGGAAAAGGACCTCCCTCAAGAGTCGCTGGACCTCTGACTTGATAAAAGTCATGTCTTGTGACTGTACCGTCTGCTCCTGGTGGCGACGGGTTTACAATCGGGGGTGAGATTCGCGAAGAGCGGGCGGAGGGGTGGGGGGGGGGAGGGGGGTGGGGGGGGGGGACCTTATTGAGGGCCTTGAGGCTGTGGGGAAGGGGAAGTTCCATGAGAGGCACATGCGGTCCAGGTCGGGCCCTAAGACTCCGTTTTCCATGACATAGCCGAGGATGGCTATTCTCCTAACTATGCCCAGTGGGTCCCCAACTATGCGGACAAAGCCCGCCCACTTATTAAAGCCACGATATTCCCCTGGCGGCTGAGGCCCGCTCGGCCTTCAGCCACATCAAGGCCGATATAAGGCTGCAATGCACGGGGTGGATGAGTCCATCCCCTTCCAGGTAGAGAGCGATGCGTCAGACGTCGCCCTGGCTGCCACCCTCAACCAGGCGGGCAGGCCAGTAGCCTTCTTTCCCCGAACCCTCAACGCCTCCAAGATCCGACACTCCCCTGTCGAGAAGGAAGCTCAAGCCATCGTGGAAGCTGTGCGGAATTGGAGGCACTACTTAGGCGGTAGGAAGTTCACCCTCATCACCGACCAATGATCAGTTGCCTTTATGTTTGACAACGCACAATGGGGCAAAATAAAAAATGACAAAATCCTGAGGTGGAGGATCGAACTCTCCACCTACAATTACGATATCAAGTATCGTCCTGGGAAGCTCAACGAGCCCCCAGATGCCCTGTCCCGCTGCACATGCGCCAGCGCGCAAAAAGACCGACTTCGGGCCATCCACAATGACCTCTGTCACCCGGGGGTCACCCGGCTTACCCACTTTATTAAGGCCCGCAACCTGCCCTACTCCACCGAGGAGGTCAGGGCCATGTCCGGGGACTGCCACGTCTGCGCAGAGTGCAAACCGCACTTCTATCGGCCAGATAAGGCTCATCTGACAAAGGCCTCCCGGTCCTTTGAGTGCCTCAATATTGACTTCCAAGAACCCCTCTTGTCCACCAACCGCAATATATACTTCCTGACCGTCATTGACGAGTACTCCCGCTTCCCCTTCACTGTCCCTTGTCCCTACATGACCTCGGCCACTGTGATAAAGGCACTGCACAGCATCTTCACCCTGTTCGGTTTCCCTATATACATCCACAGTGACCGGGGCACATCGTTTATGAGCGATGAGCTGCGTCAATACCTGCTCAGTAAGGGCATCACCTCGAGCAGGACTATGAGCTACAACCCGCAGGGAAACGGGCAGGTTGGGAGGGAAAACGCGACGGTATGGAAGGCCGTTCTTCTTGCTCTCCAGTCTAGAAATCTCCCGATTCCCCGCTGGCAGGAGGTCCTCCCCGACGCGCTCCACTCCATTTGGTCGCTCCTCTGCACAGCCACGAATGAGACCCCTCACGACCGTGTGTTTGTCTTCCCCAGGAAGTCCACCTCCGGGGTCTTGCTTCCATCCTGGCTGACAACTCCGGGGCCCGTCCTTCTCCGGAAGTATACGAGGAGCCATAAGACCGACCCCCTGATCGAGAGGGTCCCGCTGCTGCACGCCAACCCCCGATACGCCTATGTCGCGCACCAAGTCGGACGGCAAGATACGGTCTCCCTACGGGACCTGGCGCCCTCTGGTTCCCCGGCCAACGCGCCCCCCCCCGCCGCCTACCGCCACCCCCCACACTCCTTGAGCACCCCAGGGGCTCCTGTACTGTCCAGCGCCTACACTGCCGCCATCCACCACCCCCCTGCCTACCCCCTCCCCTCAACCAACGCCGACACGCCGGACTGAAGCTCCAGACAACACGCTCTCGGAGTGATCAACTGCAACGCCCACACC
This sequence comes from Scyliorhinus torazame, assembly GCF_047496885.1. Classification (NCBI taxonomy): domain Eukaryota; kingdom Metazoa; phylum Chordata; class Chondrichthyes; order Carcharhiniformes; family Scyliorhinidae; genus Scyliorhinus; species Scyliorhinus torazame. The sequence goes on from NC_092718.1 coordinate 71,693,495, forward strand.
CGCCGCACCGCCAGAGCTGAGGAGGTCCAAAAGAACAATCCGGCCTCCAGACAGACTGAATATATGATGACCCGACTTCACCCTGCCGGCCTTCATTTTTTTAACAGGGGTTGAATGTGGTGAATGTTTTCACCATAGTATAAACTGTCTGTTTAGTACTGTGGCCTATGGCCAAGAAATGGTAATTAGATCTACCCTGTCTGTATAGTACTGTGGCCTATGACCAGGAAATAGTAATACGATCTATCACCATGTATTGTACAGGAGCCCCAGGGGCTCTGCCTCTGGCTCCGTCCCCCCCCCCCCCCCCCCCGCGGACTGTATATAGACCTGGCCACCTGTGGGCGGCACTCATTGTTACTGAACTCACAGGCAGGCAAGTTCTCGGTTAATAAAGCCTCTGTTCACTCGTTCTCATCGTGTCTTGCAGTGAATTGATGGTACAACACGCTGCTAAATATGAATACCAAACTGCTGGCAAAGATCCAGGCCTCGTGGATCTAGGCCAGTACCGGGGGTGATAGGGGAGGACCAGTTGGGGTTTGTAAAGGGGAGGCATTTGCCAGCGAACGTCAGGCGCGTATTAAATGTGATAATGTTCCCAGTACGTTGACAGAGGGGGGAATTCAGTGAGGGTAATGTCAAAGGGAGCTGGGCAGCTTCTTTCTTGAAGGAAATGGGCACTGGCGGTTCATTTGTGTGTTGGATATGCCAACTAAGGTCATGGTTTATTGAGCAACAGTGACTCCTGCAGTTCAGAGAAGCACCACGCGGTGGGGAATGCCACCCGTAAGACAGACACCAGAATTCTGAAGCAATCGCTCAACGTGGAATTCAATCGCGGATGGAGACTTTCTTCACCCCCACCCACCCCCCCAACAGCCCAAAAGGACATTGGAAACCTTTGAGGGGTGCGCTCGAAGCATACCCTGTAGAGGCAAAACTCGTGGGAACCCCTTGCTCGTGGAGGAAACTCATCCGGGACATTACCTTTTTTTCAATAAATATTTTATTGAAAATTTTTGGTCAACCAACACAGTACATTGTGCATCCTTTACACAATATTATAACAACACAAATAACAATGACCTATTTTATAAACAAAAATGAATAAATAATAAATAACAAAAATGAAAACTAACCCTAATTGGCAACTGCCTTATCACAAGTAACACTCTCAAAAAATATAATTTAACAGTCCAATATATAATTATCTGTCGCAACGACCTATACATATTATACAGTATATATTAACAACCCTGAGAGTCCTTCTGGTTCCTCCTCCCCCCCCCTCCTCCCCCCCCTCCCCCCCCCCCGATCCTGGGCTGCTGCTGCTGCCTTCTTTTTTCCATTCCATCTATCTTTCTGCGAGGTATTCGACGAACGGTTGCCACCGCCTGGTGAACCCTTGAGCCGACCCCCTTAGAACGAACTTAATCCGCTCTAGCTTTATAAACCCCGCCATGTCATTTTTCCAGGTCTCCACCCCCGGGGGCTTGGCTTCTTTCCACATTAACAATATCCTGCGCCGGGCTACTAGGGACGCAAAGGCCAAAACATCGGCCTCTCTCGCCTCCTGCACTCCCGGCTCTTGTGCAACCCCAAATATAGCCAACCCCCAGCTTGGTTCGCGGACCCCCACTACTTTTGAAAGCACCTTTGTCACCCCCATCCAAAACCCCTGTAGTGCCGGGCATGACCAAAACATATGGGTATGATTCGCTGGGCTTCTCGAGCACCTCGCACACCTATCCTCCACCCCAAAAAATTTACTGAGCCGTGCTCCAGTCATATGCGCCCTGTGTAATACCTTAAACTGAATCAGGCTTAGCCTGGCACACGAGGACGACGAGTTTACCCTGCTTAGGGCATCTGCCCACAGCCCCTCCTCGATCTCCTCCCCCAGCTCTTCTTCCCATTTCCCTTTTAGTTCATCGACCATAGTCTCCCCTTCGTCCCTCATTTCCCTATATATATCTGACACCTTACCATCTCCCACCCATGTCTTTGAGATCACTCTGTCCTGCACCTCTTGTGTCGGGAGCTGCGGGAATTCCCTCACCTGTTGCCTCGCAAAAGCCCTCAGTTGCATATACCTGAATGCATTCCCTTGGGGCAACCCATATTTCTCGGTCAGCGCTCCCAGACTCGCGAACTTCCCATCCACAAACAGATCTTTCAGTTGCGTTATTCCTGCTCTTTGCCACATTCCATATCCCCCATCCATTCCCCCCGGGGCAAACCTATGGTTGTTTCTTATCGGGGACCCCCCCCCCCCCCAAGGCTCCAGTCTTTCCCCGATGCCGTCTCCACTGTCCCCAAATCTTCAGTGTAGCCACCACCACCGGGCTTGTGGTGTAGTTCCTCGGTGAGAACGGCAATGGGGCTGTCACCATAGCCTGTAGGCTAGTCCCCCTACAGGACGCCCTCTCTAATCTCTTCCACGCCGCTCCCTCCTCCTCTCCCATCCACTTACTCACCATTGAAATATTAGCGGCCCAATAATACTCACTTAGGCTCGGTAGTGCCAGCCCCCCCCTATCCCTGCTACGCTGTAAGAATCCCTTCCTCACTCTCGGGGTCTTCCCGGCCCACACAAAACCCATGATGCTCTTTTCAATCCTTTTTAAAAAAGCCTTCGTGATCACCACCGGGAGGCACTGAAACACAAAGAGGAATCTCGGGAGGACCACCATCTTAACCGCCTGCACCCTCCCTGCCAGTGACAGGGATACCATATCCCATCTCTTGAAATCCTCCTCCATTTGTTCCACCAACCGCGTTAAATTTAACCTATGCAATGTGCCCCAATTCTTGGCTATCTGGATCCCCAGGTAACGAAAGTCCCTTGTTACCTTCCTCAACGGTAGGTCCTCTATTTCTCTACTCTGCTCCCCTGGATGCACCACAAACAACTCACTTTTCCCCATGTTCAATTTATACCCTGAAAAATCCCCAAACTCCCCAAGTATCCGCATTATTTCTGGCATCCCCTCCGCCGGGTCTGCCACGTATAGTAGCAAATCGTCCGCATACAAAGATACCCGGTGTTCTTCTCCTCCTCTAAGTACTCCCCTCCACTTCTTGGAACCCCTCAACGCTATCGCCAGGGGCTCAATCGCCAGTGCAAACAATAATGGGGACAGAGGGCATCCCTGCCTTGTCCCTCTATGGAGCCGAAAATATGCAGATCCCCGTCCATTCGTGACCACGCTCGCCATCGGGGCCCTATACAACAGCTGCACCCATCTAACATACCCCTCTCCAAAACCAAATCTCCTCAACACCTCCCACAAATAATACCAATCCACTCTATCAAATGCTTTCTCGGCATCCATCGCCACTACTATCTCCGTTTCCCCCTCTGGTGGGGCCATCATCATTACCCCTAACAGCCTCCGTCTATTCGTGTTCAGCTGTCTCCCCTTCACAAACCCAGTTTGGTCCTCGTGGACCACCCCCGGGACACATTCCTCTATTCTCATTGCCATTACCTTGGCCAGGACCTTGGCATCTACATTTAGGAGGGAAATAGGTCTATCGGACCCGCATTGTAGCGGGTCCTTTTCCTTCTTTAAGAGAAGCGATATCGTTGCTTCAGACATAGTCGGGGGCAGTTGTCCCCTTTCCTTTGCCTCATTAAAGGTCCTCGTCAGTACCGGGGCGAGCAAGTCCACATATTTTCTATAGAATTCGACTGGGGATCCATCCGGTCCCGGGGCCTTTCCTGCCTGCATGCTCCTAATTCCTTTCACCACTTCTTCTACCTCGATCTGTGCTCCCAGTCCCACCCTTTCCTGCTCTTCCACCTTGGGAAATTCCAGCCGATCCAAGAAGCCCATCATTCTCTCCCTCCCATCCGGGGGTTGAGCTTCATATAATTTTTTATAAAATGTCTTGAACACTCCATTCACTCTCTCCGCTCCCCGCTCCATCTCTCCTTCCTCATCCCTCACTCCCCCTATTTCCCTCGCTGCTCCCCTTTTCCTCAATTGGTGTGCCAGCAACCTGCTCGCCTTCTCCCCATATTCGTACTGTACACCCTGTGCCTTCCTCCATTGTGCCTCTGCAGTGCCCGTAGTCAGCAAGTCAAATTCTACATGTAGCCTTTGCCTTTCCCTGTACAGTCCCTCCTCCGGTGCTTCCGCATATTGTCTGTCCACCCTCAAAAGTTCTTGCAGCAACCGCTCCCGTTCCTTACTCTCCTGCTTCCCTTTATGTGCCCTTATTGATATCAGCTCCCCTCTAACCACCGCCTTCAGCGCCTCCCAGACCACTCCCACCTGGACCTCCCCATTATCATTGAGTTCCAAGTACTTTTCAATGCACCCCCTCACCCTTAGACACACACCCTCATCTGCCATTAGTCCCATGTCCATTCTCCAGGGTGGGCGCCCTCCTGTTTCCTCCCCTATCTCCAAGTCTACCCAGTGTGGAGCGTGATCCGAAATGGCTATAGCCGTATACTCCGTTCCCCTCACCTTCGGGATCAACGCCCTTCCCAGCACAAAAAAGTCTATTCGCGAGTAGACTTTATGGACATAGGAGAAAAACGAGAACTCCTTACTCCTAGGTCTGCTAAATCTCCACGGGTCTACACCTCCCATCTGCTCCATAAAATCTTTAAGTACCTTGGCTGCTGCCGGCCTCCTTCCAGTCCTGGACTTCGACCTATCCAGCCCTGGTTCCAACACCGTATTAAAATCTCCCCCCATTATCAGCTTTCCCATCTCTAGGTCCGGAATGCGTCCTAGCATCCGCCTCATAAAATTGGCATCATCCCAGTTCGGGGCATATACGTTTACCAAAACCACCGTCTCCCCCTGTAGTTTGCCACTCACCATCACGTATCTGCCCCCGTTATCCGCCACTATAGTCTTTGCCTCGAACATTACCCGCTTCCCCACTAATATAGCCACCCCCCTGTTTTTCGCATCGAGCCCGAATGGAACACCTGCCCCACCCATCCTTTGCGTAGCCTAACCTGGTCTATCAGTTTCAGGTGCGTTTCCTGTAACATAACCACATCTGCCTTAAGTTTCTTAAGGTGTGCGAGTACCCGTGCCCTCTTTATCGGCCCGTTCAGCCCTCTCACGTTCCACGTGATCAGCCGGGTTGGGGGGCTTCCTACCACCCCCCCCTTGTCGATTAGCCATCCCCTTTTTCCAGCTCCTCACCCGGTTCCCACGCAGCTGTATCTCCCCCAGGCGGTGCCCCCCCCCGCCCATCCCCTCCCATACCAGCTCCCCCCTCTCCCCAGCAGCAGCAACCCAGTAATTCCCCCCTCCCACCCCCAACGCTAGATCCCCCGCTAGCGTAATTACTCCCCCCATGTTGCTCCCAGAAGTCAGCAAACTCTGGCCGACCTCGGCTTCCCCCCGTGACCTCGGCTCGCACCGTGCGACGCCCCCTCCTTCCTGCTTCTCTATTCCCGCCATGATTATCATAGCGCGGGAACCAAGCCCGCGCTTCTCCCTTGGCCCCGCCCCCAATGGCCAACGCCCCATCTCCTCCACCTCCCCTCCTCCCCCCATCACCACCTGTGGAAGAGAGAAAAGTTACCACCTCGCAGGATTAGTACATAAAACTCCTCTTTCCCCCCTTTTTAACCCCCCCCTCTTTGACGAATGTGATATAAAATAGTTACTTTAGAGATACTAGTTGATGTAATGTAGAAATAAGCCACTTTGATTCTGGCAGATAGAGACAAAGGGATTTGAGACCGCATGGAAAAAGCAGGAAGAGGTGTGTCTATGAGAGTGATGCTGCATTGATAGGGGCCAGAGAAAGGGATTGGAAGTGAGCCAATCAGAATAGATCAAACAGGTCAGGAGGGATATAGGCTGACCTATGGGCATCGAGTATGTGAAACTTGATAGCATTTGAATTGATTTTGCAGAGATCCCTTTGTCTCTTTGTTCATTCGCTTTCTGGAGTGTAGGAGACTGGATGTCTCTTATGTTTCTGTAAGGTGAATTAAGCTTGCAAGCTAAATAAATAACTTCTTTTTACATGCGAATCCATCTCGACTTTTATTGAGGCCAGACTGACGGAGAAAGAAATTTGGGAATCAACATTTGGTGCCGAAAACCGGGATTTCTCAGGGCGATCCTGATCCAACTGCGAAATCAGAATTAGACTGATTATGAACAGGAGGATGGGGAACAAAGGGCCCTCAATGTAGAACTGGAAAACGACCGCGCATTGATTGTTCCCCTCTTCTTATCGTCTGATTAGTCTGGTCACTCGAGGTTGGCACAGAAAGACCGCCTCGACGAAATCACAGGTCAGTCTGGGGATTAGCATTTTAATTGATGGGATTTCATCGAGTTAATTCGGCTGGGGTAGGCTGTATTGTTGATGTAACATTTAAAATATAAATGGTTCAACTTCATTTGTGAGTTAATTCGGCTGGGGTAGGCTGTATTGTTGATGTAATATTTAAAATATAAATGGTTCAACTTTATTTGTGAGTTAATTCGGTTGGGTTACGTTATGAGAGGTAGATGTAACATTTGAAATTGAAAATGGTTCACCTCTATATGTCTGTGTGTTAAAAATATAGTTGATTAAGCTAAAATTGTCTCCTTGGACTGTATTGGTGAAAAACGCAGTTCCGAGGGCTAGTTGAGATTGTGGGGAATGCTGCATATTGGTTGAAGCAGAAGTCTCTCAAAGGGTTAACAGCAGCAGGCAAAGTCATGCCAGACAGTGCTTCTCGCTCAGGCCTTGAGATAACAGCGCCAGTCGCTAGTGTAATCGGATACCTTTCCTTTGAGTCAGTGAACTCCAGCAAAGTTACGTTTTGAATTAATTAAAGGAAACCAGTGGGTTTCTCCACCTCTTTGATAAAAGTTATTATTTTCGAAAGCAATTGATTGAAATTGCCAGAATCTTAAGTTTTACTTACGTGAAATAAGGTTTATCTCATTTTATCTGGAGATTAATAGAAACTTAAAGAAGATCATGGACACCATTTTAAAAAGTGTCAATCTGGAGATGATAGTTGATTTTGCTAATACTTATGTGTATGTAAAAGAAAAAAAACTTGTTAAAAGAAAAATTGTTAAGATAAAGAAATAATTAAGTTGTAAATGTTATACAAGTTTGTGTTACGCAAATTGTAAATTTAGTTCTGAGTTGAGATCAGAGCTAAGCTTGCAAGTTGCAGTAATTCAATTTGAATTTTCAAACATTTTTAAGTTTGAAAAAAAAAAGAGCAAATAGAGAAAAGAAGGACACAGATCTTGAATGCGTTGAATAGCACATTTCAAAGGCCCATAAATTTTTCTGTTATCTTCGACCTAAAACCTAGGAAGACTGAAGAGCCAGAGGAATTTCTGGATGTTTTAATGAAATCTACCGGGGGCAGTCAGGCGATTTGCTGTATCAAAATGGTCAGAATTCCCCTCAATACTGTGCTATGTTGATGCATTGCCTACCACCTTCTGTGGTTACTGCTGTGAAATGTAATAACATGAATTGGACAGAGAACGACCCTTCCCAGATGGCAAGGGCAGTCGGATTTTACTGGAAGGAGGGTGTAGGCCAAGAAGGAGGCTCAGTTACAAAGGTTAAGACTGAGTATGTAATGAAAAAGGATGATCTGCGACCCCAACAAGCGGCAGAAATGGTAGTTTACCAGCAGGAGCCCCAATATAGTGACTTTGGGTGGGTGGATCAGTGAAGAGGAGGATGAGACAACAGTGCTATATTTCTATCACCCCCTAGTGGTGGACGTTAGACGTTGAACAGTCACTGCATCACGTTACCCTGGCCTATGACAGAACTGGACGAAACAGGGAGTTGGAGGACAAATACCGGCCATTACTTGAGACCGAATGGCCAGTCAAGGTTACAGCCACAGTCACGGGAAAAGAAGGTACAGCCGATTTTGTTACAATATCACCACATTTATGGCCACAGTCAGCTTCGGTAAGCCCTCATATTACACGTCAGGTCCATGACCAGTACCATGCCAGGGATATGGGGCGAATGGTCAGGAGGGCAGTGGATCATTCAGATCCAACAGACTACGCACTTCAAGTCATGCCGGACGGCACTACCATAAAATATTTTGAGGTCCCTGAAACGATTAACACTCGACTGCAGCATCACAGGGGACATGATGTGTTGGAATATGTCAATCCACAGGTCTGGGCGGAATACCCATCACAAGTGGGAAAGACAAATGTTACACCTATTAAGGTGATGATTAAGGATCATGTAAAGCTACCTTCCATTCGACAATACCCCCTGAAATCTCAAGCTGCTCCATCAATAGATAAATTAATTCAAGAGCTGTTGAAACAGGGTATTTTGGTCCCTTGCCAATCAGAATGTAACACCCCCATACTTGCTGTGCCTAAACCAGCCAAACCAGACCAGTACCGATTAGTACAGGATTTACGTTCAATCAATGCCATCGCATAGCCATTACATGCTCTCACCCTCGAACAGGATATTACGGTGTATAGCTCCCACTCGGTAATCGCACTATTGGGGCAACTGCAGACTCAGCATCTTACCGCAGCTCGTCAGAATAGGTATGAGATATACCTTTTGAACAATCCACGTCTGACATTTAAATACTGTACCACTATCAATCCAGCCTGTTTTCTTAGCGGTCCCCCTGTCCATGAGGATGCGCCTGGTCACGACTGTTTAGCCTTGATTCAGGAAACTACAACAATAAGGGACGATCTGAGTGATATTCCGTTAGAACAACCTGACATGATTATGTATGTTGATGGCAGTGCATTAGTAAGCCCCACTGGCCGGAGACTGTCCGGTTATGCAATCATAGATCAGGATGGTCTGATTCGAGAAGCAGCAGCTTTCCAGACCCCTTACTCAGCTCAACAAGCCAAACTTTTTGCCCTCACCCGTGCATGTATACTTGGGGGAGATCGCCGGGTAAATATCTACACTGACTCCCGATATGCTTTCGGGGTAGTTCATGACTTCGGACAACTCTGGAAGAATAGGGGATTCCTTACCTCGGCAGGCACAGAAATATCCAACCGGGGTTTAGTTAATGACCTACTGCAGGCCCTCCTTCTGCCAGCGCAGATTTCCGTCATTAAATGCGCTGCCCACACGAATGGTACAACCCCAGTTGACGTTGATAATGAACGAGCAGATCGTGCAGCGCGAACAGCCGCGCAAATTCAGCAAGTGATGGTGCCTAAGGTGTTAAGTCAGACTAAACGATCTACTATAAATATGTCTGCTTCTGACAAGTCAATGCCAACCATCCAAGACGTCATAAGGTTACAGGAGGATGCTCCTGAGAGTGATAAACAAATGTGGAAACGGTTAGGTTGTACATATGATTCTGTTTCCTCTTTATGGACCACGCCTGCACATCAGACTTGTATGTCTGATGTGCTGGCTTTATGGGTCATTGAATGTGTACACTTTGCAACTCATTGTGGGGCTCGAGGGACTAGTGATTTGTTTTTTTAATAAATATTTTATTGAAAATTTTTGGTCAACCAACACAGTACATTGTGCATCCTTTACACAATATAATAACAACACAGATAACAATGACCTATTTTATATAAACAAAAAACAAAAAACAAAAAATGAATAAATATTAAATAACAAAAATGAAAACTAGCCCTAATTGGCAACTGCCTTATCACAAGCTACACCCCCCCCCGCCCACCCACCCCCACCCCTCCCCCCCCCCCTCCCCCCGCCAAATCCTGGGCTGCTGCTGCTGCCTTCTTTTTCCCCCCATCTATCTATCCGCAAGATATTCGACGAACGGTTGCCACCGCCTGGTGAACCCTTGAGCCGACCCCCTTAGGACGAACTTAATCCGCTCTAGCTTTATAAACCCCGCCATGTCATTTATCCAGGTCTCCACCCCCGGGGGCTTGGCTTCTTTCCACATTAACAATATCCTGCACCGGGCTACTAGGGACGCAAAGGCCAAAACATCGGCCTCTCTCGCCTCCTGCACTCCCGGCTCTTGTGCAACCCCAAATATAGCCAACCCCCAGCTTGGTTCGACCCGGACTCCTACTACTTTTGAAAGCACCTTTGTCACCCCCATCCAAAACCCCTGTAGTGCCGGGCATGACCAAAACATATGGGTGTGATTCGCTGGGCTTCTCGAGCACCTCGCACACCTATCCTCCACCCCAAAAAATTTACTGAGCCGTGTTCCAGTCAAATGCGCCCTGTGTAATACCTTAAACTGAATCAGGCTTAGCCTGGCACACAAGGACGACGAGTTTACCCTGCTTAGGGCATCTGCCCACAGCCCCTCCTCGATCTCCTCCCCTAGCTCTTCTTCCCATTTCCCTTTTAGTTCATCCACCATAGTCTCCCCTTCGTCCCTCATTTCCCTATATATATCTGACACCTTACCATCCCCCACCCATGTCTTTGAGATCACTCTGTCCTGCACCTCTTGTGTCGGGAGCTGCGGAAATTCCCTCACCTGTTGCCTCGCAAAAGCCCTCAATTGCATATACCTGAATGCATTCCCTTGGGGCAACCCATATTTCTCGGTCAGCGCTCCCGGACTCGCGAACTTCCCATCCACAAATAGATCTTTCAGTTGCGTTATTCCTGCTCTTTGCCACATTCCATATCCCCCATCCATTCCCCCCGGGGCAAACCTATGGTTGTTTCTTATCGGGGACCCCCCCAATGCTCCAGTCTTTCCCCTATGTCGTCTCCACTGTCCCCAAATCTTCAGTGTAGCTACCACCACCGGGCTTGTGGTGTAGTTCCTCGGTGAGAACGGCAATGGGGCTGTCACCATCGCCTGCAGGCTAGTCCCCCTACAGGACGCCCTCTCTAATCTCTTCCACGCCGCTCCCTCCTCCTCTCCCATCCACTTACTCACCATTGAAATATTAGCGGCCCAATAGTACTCACTTAGGCTCGGTAGTGCCAGCCCCCCCCTATCCCTACTACGCTGTAAGAATCCCTTCCACACTCTCGGAGTCTTCCCGGCCCAAACAAAACCCATGATGCTCTTTTCTATCCTTTTAAAAAAAGCCTTCGTGATCACCACCGGGAGGCACTGAAACACAAAGAGGAATCTCGGGAGGACCACCATCTTAACCGCCTGCACCCTCCCTGCCATTGACAGGGCTACCATATCCCATCTCTTGAAATCTTCCTCCATCTGTTCCACCAACCGCGTTAAATTTAACCTGTGCAATGTGCCCCAATTCTTAGCTATCTGGATCCCCAGGTAACGAAAGTCTCTTGTTACCTTCCTCAACGGTAGGTCCTCTATTTCTCTACTCTGCTCCCCTGGATGCACCACAAACAGCTCACTCTTCCCCATGTTCAATTTATACCCTGAAAAATCCCCAAACTCCCCAAGTATCCGCATTATTTCTGGCATCCCCTCCGTCGGATCCGCCACATATAGTAGCAAATCATCCGCATACAAAGATACCCGGTGTTCTTCTCCTCCCCTAAGTACTCCCCTCCATCTCTTGGAACCCCTCAGCGCTATCGCCAGGGGCTCAATCGCCAGTGCAAACAGTAATGGGGACAGAGGACATCCCTGCCTTGTCCCTCTATGGAGCCGAAAATATGCCGATCCCCGTCCATTCGTGATCACACTCGCCACTGGGGCCCTATACAACAGCTGCACCCATCTAACATACCCCTCTCCAAAACCAAATCTCCTCAACACCTGCCACAAATAATCCCATTCCACTCTATCAAATGCTTTCTCGGCATCCATCGCCACTACTATCTCCGTTTCACCCTCTGGTGGGGCCATCATCATTACCCCTAACAGCCTCCGTATATTCGTGTTTAGCTGTCTCCCCTTCACAAACCCAGTTTGGTCCTCGTGAACCACCCCCGGGACACATTCCTCTATTCTCATTGCCATTACCTTGGCCAGGACCTTGGCATCCACATTTAGGAGGGAAATTGGTCTATAGGACCCGCATTGTAGCGGGTCCTTTTCCTTCTTTAAGAGAAGCGATATCGTTGCTTCAGACATAGTCGGGGGCAGTTGTCCCCTTTCCTTTGCCTCATTAAAGGTCCTCGTCAGTACCGGGGCGAGCAGGTCCAAATATTTTCTATAAAATTCAACTGGGAATCCGTCCGGTCCCGGGGCCTTTCCCGTCTGCATACTCCTAATTCCTTTCACCACTTCTTCTACCTCGATCTGTGCTCCCAGTCCCACCCTTTCCTGCTCTTTCACCTTGGGAATTTCCAGCCGATCCAAAAAGTCCATCATTTTCTCCCTCCCATCCGGGGGTTGAGCTTCATATAATTTTTTATAAAATGTCTTGAACACTTCATTCACTCTCTACGCTCCCCGCTCCATCTCTCCTTCCTCGTCCCTCACTCCCCCTATTTCCCTCGCTGCTCCCCTTTTCCTCAATTGGTGTGCCAGCAATCTGCTCGCCTTCTCCCCATATTCATACTGTACACCCTGCGCCTTCCTCCATTGTGCCTCTGCAGTCAGCAAGTCAAATTCCACATGCAGCCTTTGCCTTTCCCTGTACAATCCCTCCTCCGGTGCTTCCGCATATTGTCTGTCCACCCTCAAAAGTTCTTGCAGCAACCGTTCCCGTTCCTTACTCTCCTGCTTCCCTTTATGTGCCCTTATTGATATCAGCTCCCCCCTAACCACCGCCTTCAACGCCTCCCAGACCACTCCCACCTGGACCTCCCCATTGTCATTGAGTTCCAAGTACTTTTCAATACATCCCCTCACCCTTAGACACACCCCCTCATCCGCCATTAGTCCCATGTCCATTCTCCAGGGTGGGCGCCCTCCTGTTTCCTCCCCTATCTCCAAGTCCACCCAGTGTGGGGCATGATCCGAAATGGCTATAGCCGTATATTCCGTTCCCCTCACCTTCGGGATCAATGCCCTACCCAGCACAAAAAAGTCTATGCGCGAATAGACTTTATGGACATAGGAGAAAAACGAGAACTCCTTACTCCTAGGTCTACTGAATCTCCACAGGTCCACACCTCCCATCTGCTCCATAAAATCCTTAAGCACCTTGGCTGCTGCCGGCCTCCTACCAGTCCTGGACTTCGACCTATCCAGCCCTGGTTCCAACACCGTGTTAAAGTCTCCCCCCATTATCAGCTTTCCCGTCTCTAGGTCCGGAATGCGTCCTAGCATTCGCCTCATAAAATTGGCATCATCCCAGTTCGGGGCATACACGTTTACCAAGACCACCATCTCTCCCTGTAGTTTGCCACTCACCATCACGTATCTGCCCCCGTTATCCGCCACTATAGTCTTTGCCTCGAACATTACCCGCTTCCCCACTAATATAGCCACCCCCCGGTTTTTCGCATCCAGCCCCGAATGGAACACCTGCCCCACCCATCCTTTGCGCAGCCTAACCTGGTCTATCAGTTTCAGGTGCATTTCCTGTAACATAACCACATCTGCTTTAAGTTTCTTAAGGTGTGCAAGTACCCGTGCCCTCTTTATCGGCCCGTTCAGCCCTCTCACGTTCCACGTGATCAGCCGGGTTGGGGGGCTTCCTACCACGCCCCCTCCTTCCTGCTTCTCTATTCCCGCCATAATTATCATAGCGCGGGAGCCAAGCCCGCGCTTCTCTCTTGGCCCCGCCCCCCATGGCCAACGCCCCATCTCCTCTCCCTCCCCACCTCCCCCCATCACCACCTGTGGGAGAGAGAAAAGTTACCATACCGCAGGATTAGAACATAAAACCCCTCTTCGCCCCCCACATTCGCCCCACCACTTTGTCCAAACGTTCTTTTTAATAATCCACTCATTCCAGTTTTTCTTCTACAATAAAAGTCCACGCTTCATCCGCCGTTTCAAAGTAGTGGTGCCTCCCTTGATATGTGACCCACAGTCTTGCCGGTTGCAGCATTCCAAATTTTATCTTCCTTTTATGAAGCACCGCCTTGGCCCGATTAAAGCTCGCCCTCCTTCTCGCCACCTCCGCACTCCAGTCTTGATAAACGCGGATCACCGCGTTCTCCCATTTACTGCACCGAGTTTTCTTCGCCCATCTAAGGACCATTTCTCTATCCTTAAAACGGAGGAATCTCACCACTATGGCTCTGGGAGTTTCTCCTGCTCTCGGTCCTCGCGCCATAACTCGGTATGCTCCCTCCACCTCCAACGGACCCGTCGGGGCCTCCGCTCCCATTAACGAGTGCAGCATCGTGCTCACATACGCCCCGACGTCCGCCCCCTCCACACCTTCAGGAAGACCAAGAATCCTCAGGTTGTTCCTCCTTGCGTTGTTTTCCAGTGCCTCCAACCTCTCCACACATCGTTTCTGATGTGCCTCCTGTATCTCCGTCTTCACCACCAGGCCCTGTATATCGTCCTCATTCTCGGCTGCCTTCGCCTTCACGACCCGAAGCTCCTGCTCCTGGGTCTTTTGTTCCTCCTTTAGCCCTTCGATCGCCTGTAGTATCGGGGCCAACAGCTCTTTCTTCATTTCCTTTTTCATCTCTTCCACGCAGCATTTCAAGAACTCTTGTTGTTCAGGGCCCCATGTGAAACTGCCACCTTCCGACGCCATCTTGGTTTTTGCTTGCCTTCCTTGCCGCTGTTCCAAAGGATCCGCTGCAATCCGGCCACTTTCCTCTCCTTTTTCCATCCGTGTCCAGGGGGAATTCCCTTCTGGTTTACCGCACGGTGTTTTTAGCCGTTAAAATTGCCGTTGGGGCTCCTATCACGAGCCCAAAAGTCCGTTCCACCGGGAGCTGCCGAAACGTGCGACTTAGCTGGTCATCGCCGCACCCGGAAGTCGGACTAGTGATTTGTTGCTGGACACTTGGTGGCACCCTAAAATGCAGGGGTTGGCCCAAAGTATCAGTAATCGGTGTTTGATTTGTCAGCAATATAACACCGGAAAAGGTATCCCTTGTGGGAAGGGGCAAACCCAGTGGTCCCTTTGAGACGCTCCAAATGGATTACATTGAATTGGAAAGGTGTCAATGTTACAAATATGTTTTGGTCATTGTGGATGTGTTCAGCAGATGGGTTGAGGTGTATCCGACTATCGATAATAAAGCTGCTACTGTGGTTAAAGTCTTGATGAGGGAAATCATTCCCCGGTACGGTATACCAGCTCAGTTAAGTTCTGATAATGGGCCTCATTTTATTGGACAAATTAACAAGGAGTTTTGCTCCCAGTTGGGCATACGCCAGCAGTTACACTGTGCTTACAGACCGCAGGCGGCCGGGTTGGTTGAGAGACACAATCAGACCCTCAAAACTAAATTGGCTAAATTAAGAGCAGACACGGGACTGACATGGCTTAAGTTGCTCCCCGTTGCCCTCTTCCAGCTGCGGGTTACAACTGCGGGACCGGCCCGGCTCTCTCCCGCCGAGATTCTTTATGGCAGGCCTCTTAGAACTCCCTGGAGCCTGCAGGCTCCCAGACTGGTTCAGTTTCATCAGATGACTGAAGAAATGACCACCTATGTTCTAGCCCTTATGCAAGTGCTCAAGGAACTCCATGGCCAAGTCCGCGCGGCTCACCAGCCATTGCCCCCAGTACCTAGCTCACTTTCAGTCCAGCCCGGTAGTTATGTCATGGTCAAAAATTGGACTAGGAAGGGGTCGGAGCCGCGATGGGACGGGCCCTTCCAAGTTCTCCTTACCACCCCCACAGCAGTTAAAGTGGAGGGGCGAAGTGCTTGGGTCCACCTACATCACTGTAAATTGAGTCTATCTCCACTACTGTAAAAGGTCGGATACTAACCTGCCTCCCTTCTCCAGTGCTATTTTACAGGTGTGGAGCATGATGGAGTGGCTACGCATCGTCTGTCTGATATTTGGCCTCACTTCGCTTGGCGTGTTATTGGCGATGGACATGGAAAAGGGGAATATTATGTATCTGTGTCGCCCCAACCAATCTACAAGGATACATCACCTATGCAAAGGTGATGTTCTTCGCTGCCCCCATAGACGAGGACATGGTATCGACTCATGGAAGGTCATCAAAGTTAAGGAGAATGCAGGAGTCATGAAGCAGTTGCACCGGTCCCGGCGATGGGAAGGGAACATTACATGGACATTGCCTTGTTTTTGGAATACATGTAAATTTGATTTTGGATGTGTTAAGAGTGGTACAATAAAGGTAAAATCAGGCTGTCAGAAGAGTGTAGGAAGAGGCTATGAGAAAGAGAAAGGGACTAGAGAGAGGATGGGGCGTATGAGAAGGGAAGTACAGCTAGAACGTAGGTTACCGGGAGATACACTTAAGTTAATTAAAGGCCAAACTGAGGAACACCCGGGTAGTAGTCAGTGATCGGAATTATTTTATTTGCGGCCTTACCATCTTGGGAAATGAAACCTTGGGAGCCCTCGGGGCAATAACTAAGGAGTTGTCTCAGCTACGGTTGTTTGCAATGCAGAACCGGTATGCTCTTGACTATCTTCTGGCCCGTGAGGGTGGGGTATGCGCCATAGTACAGGGCAAGTGTATCATGGGAGTTCAGGACTTGACCGCTAACATCACTAAATTTATGGATCGCATACGGGATCACTTGGACGGGATGCAGGATCCTGGCTCTAGGGGTAACTGGGGATTTGGAGGATGGAAGGACTGGTTGATAAATATGGCCATGTATCTAGTGGTAGCTATCGGCTGCATCTTTGTGGGCCTGGCCATCCTTAAATGTGTGATGGGTAGAATGCGGGGTGCACTGGATCAGATCACCGCCCCAATCACCGAAAAAAAAATTTAACTGTTAAAATCCATGAGGGTGAGGCAGATGAAGGGGGGCTAAGACAGGAATTGGAAATGCAGCGATGGATCTTTTTAGATGAGGAACCGTAGCTATGGATTGGATAGTTCGGTTATCATGGAATGATAAAAGGAGGGAATGACGAATGTGATATAAAATAGTTACTTTAGAGATACTAGTTAATGTAATGTAGAAATAAGCCACTTTGATTCTGGCAGATAGAGACAAAGGGATTTGAGACCGCATGGAAAAAGCAGAAAGAGGTGTGTCTATGAGAGTGATGCTGCATTGATCGGGGCCAGAGAAAGGGATTGGAAGTGAGCCAATCAGAATAGATCAAACAGGTCAGGAGGGATATAGGCTGACCTATGGGCGTCGAGTATGTGAAACTTGATACCATTTGAATTGATTTTGCAGAGATCCCTTTGTCTCTTTGTTCATTCGCTTTCTGGAGTGTAGGAGACTGGATGTCTCTTATGTTTCTGTAAGATGAATTAAGCTTGCAAGCTAAATAAATAACTTCTTTTTACATGCAAATCCATCTCGACTTTTATTGAGGCCAGACTGACGGAGAAAGAAATTTGGGAATCAACATCTTCGCCCCCCCACATTCGCCCCACCACTTTGTTCAAACGTTCTTTTTAATAACCCGCTCATTCCAGTTTTTCTTCCACAATAAAAGTCCACGCTTCATCCGCCGTCTCAAAGTAGTGGTGCCTCCCTTGATATGTGACCCACAGTCTTGCCGGTTGCAGCATTCCAAATTTTATCTTCTTTTTATGAAGCACCGCCTTGGCCCGATTAAAGCTCGCCCTCCTTCTCGCCACCTCCGCACTCTAGTCTTGATAAACGCGGATCACCGCGTTCTCCCATTTACTGCTCCGAGTTTTCTTTGCCCATCTAAGGACCATTTCTCTATCCTTAAAACGGAGGAATCTCACCACTATGGCTCTGGGAATTTCTCCTGCTCTCGGTCCTCGCGCCATCACTCGGTATGCTCCCTCCACCTCCAACGGACCCGCCGGGGCCTCCGCTCCCATTAACGAGTGCAGCATCGTGCTCACATATGCCCCGATGTCCGCTCCCTCCGCACCTTCAGGAAGACCGAGAATCCTCAGGTTGTTCCTCCTTGCGTTGTTCTCCAGTGCCTCCAACCTTTCTACACATCGTTTCTGATGTGCCTCATGCGTCTCCGTCTTCACCACCAGGCCCTGTATGTCGTCCTCATTCTCGGCTGCCTTTGCCTTCACGACCCGAAGCTCCCGCTCCTGGGTCTTTTGTTCCTCCTTTAGCCCTTCGATCGCCTGTAGTATCGGGGCCAACAGCTCCTTCTTCATTTCCTTTTTGAGCTCTTCCACACAGCATTTCAAGAACTCTTGTTGTTCAGGGCCCCATGTTAAACTGCCACCTTCCGACGCCATCTTGGTTTTTGCTTGCCTTCCTTGCCGCTGTTCTAAAGGATCCACTGCAATCCGGCCACTTTCTCCTCCTTTTTCCATCCGTATCCAGGGGGGATTCCCTTCTGGTTTACCGCACAGTGTTTTTAGCCATCAAAATTGCCGTTGGGGCCCCTATCAAGAGCCCAAAAGTCCGTTTCACCTGGAGCTGCTGAAACGTGCGACTCAGCTGGTCATCGCCGCACCCGGGAGTCATCCGGGACATTACCAAGCACGGGGGAAGTTTCTTGAGGGACGGGCAGGAATGACCTGGAGGCTTTGGAGGGAGCTCACAAACTGCCAGACAACGCAGCCACCAAACCCATGGAGCTCCACCTGCCCCACACGTGGCACAGTCTGCAGATTCCACATGGGACTTGGCGGCCACCTCAGGACCAATCAAACTGGAAATGAAAGCAATTCAGCCTTGATCTGGAGGGACTGACTAAGAGCGAGAAAAAAATTAGAAAGCCCAGAGATCCAGTATTTTCCCACTTACATTTCTTTAAAGTAGCCAGATTTGTTTCCAGAACAGCGATCTTATTGGTCAAGACATCAATCTCTTTGACTTTAACCAAGGCGTCCTTTATCTCCTGGAAGGATATCTGAAACAATTAGAAAAGTTAGTTTTCAGTCCTCCTCTTGTTGAGTGTGTCAGAGATGCAGAGATGGAAGGAGGCATCTCTCTATGCTTACAGTGTTCCCTCAGTACTGACCCTATGACAGTGCAGCACCCCCCAGTACTCACCCTCTGACAGTGCAGCTCTCCCTTAGTACTGACCATCCGACAGTGCAGCAGTCCCCCAGTACTGACCCTATGACAGTGCTGCACTCCCTCAGTACTGACCCGATGACAGTGCAGCACTCCCTCAGTACTGACCCTCTGACAGTGCAGCACTCCCTCAGTACCGATCCTCTGACAGTGCAGCACTCCCTCAGTATTGACCCTATGACAATGTAGCGCTTCCTCAGTAGTGACCTTCTGACAGTGCGGCAGTCCCTCAGTACTGACCCTCTGACAGTGCAGCACTCCGTCAATGCCAACCCTCTGACAGTGCAGCACTCCCTCAGTACTGACCCTCTGACAGTGCAGCACTCCCTCAGTACCGATCCTCTGACAGTGCAGCACTCCCTCAGTATTGACCCTATGACAATGTAGCGCTTCCTCAGTAGTGACCTTCTGACAGTGCGGCAGTCCCTCAGTACTGACCCTCTGACAGTGCAGCACTCCGTCAATGCCAACCCTCTGACAGTGCAGCACTCTCTCAGTACTGTCCCTCTGACAGTGCAGCACTCCCTCAGTACTGACCCTCTGACAGTGCAGCACTCCCTCAGTACTGTCCATCTGACAGTGCAGCACTCCCTCAGTACTGAGCCTCTGACAGTGCAGCACTCCCTCAGTACTGACCCTCTGACAGTGCAGCACTCCCTCAGTACTGACCCTCTGACAGTGCAGCACTCCCTCAGTACCGATCCTCTGACAGTGTAGCACTCCCTCAGTATTGACCCTACGACAATGTAGCACTTCCTCAGTAGTGACCCTCTGACAGTGCGGCAGTCCCTCAGTACTGACCCTCTGACAGTGCAGCACTCCGTCAATGCCAACCCTCTGACAGTGCAGCACTCCCTCAGTACTGACCCTCTGACAGTGCAGCACTCTCTCAGTACTGTCCCTCTGACAGTGCAGCACTCCCTCAGTACTGCCCCTCTGACAGTGCAGCACTCCCTCAGTACTGTCCGTCTGACAGTGCAGCACTCCCTCAGTACTGAGCCTCTGACAGTGCAGCACTCCCTCAGTACTGACCCTCTGACAGTGCAGCACTCCCTCAGTACTGACCCTCTGACAGTGCAGCACTCCCTCAGTACTGACCCACTGACAGTGCAGCACTCCCTCAGTACTGACCCTCTAACAGTGCAGCACTCCCTCAGTACTGACCCTCTGACAGTGCAGCACTCCCTCAGTACAGATCCTCTGACAGTGCAGCACTCCCTCAGTACTGACCCTCTGACAGTGCAGCACTCCCTCAGTACTGACCCTCTGACAGTGCAGCACTCTCTCAGTACTGACCCTCTGACAGTGCAGCACTCCCTCAGTACTGTCCCTCTGACAGTGCAGCACTCAATGTTCTATACTCTAACCAGTGCCCAGCCCATTCAAAAGGGGTCTCTCTTTGACGATGGAGATTCAAAATTTCCTCATAAGTATTACGATCCCTGACGAGACCCCAACAGTGGCTGAGATACCGGACAGGAACCCCAATATTTCATTGTAACTTTGTAAGACATTGAGGAAAGGATACCTCGCTCCAGGTGTAATTTCACAAAGAAATGGGGATATGGTTTATTAAAACAAACTTTATTACTAACACAGTATTAAAATATCTTTAACATCGTAAAGAGAAACAGCTTTCAATCACCCGTTGTGAACAATGCTGAATAATGTCAATGAAACATTAATTCCTAATTACAGGTTTATCTCCACTCAAGCAAAACACACTTCAGGACAAAATCCACTTGTAAATGTAGTTAGCCAATCCAGGAATATTGGCTGCATAGCTATGTCTTGGATTTACTGCTTTGAGAGAGAGAGAGATCCTTTAGGAAACAAGCTTTCAGATTCTTGCCCTTGTCAAATTCTTGTTTAACATACCAGCATTTGGCTAAAATGCTGCTTGCCTGTTCATACCCCCAATCTACACTGAACTGAATCACAACACCTGACTGCTCAAGCCCCTGCTCCTCCCATTAGCTACATCATCTTACTAAAGCCAAACACAATGGGCGGAATTCTCCCGCAATCGGCGGGGCGGGCCGTACCGGCGCCAAAGAGCGGCGTGAACCACTCCGGCGTCGGGCACCCCCCCGGAAAGTGCAGAATTCTCTGGGAGCTACGCCGGTGCTGGAGGGGTTCGCGCCGCGCCAACCGGCACCGAAGGGCCTCCGCCTGCCAGCGTGAGTTGGCGCATGCTCAGAACCGCTGCCGTGCTTCCTGCGCATGTGCAGGGGGTTCAACTCCGCGCCGGCCATCACAAAGCCTTACAGAGGCTGGCGCGGAGGGAAAGAGTGCCCCCATGGCACATGCCCGCCCGCAGATCAGTGGGCCCCGATCGCGGGCCAGGCGAGCATGCCCCCCCCCCCCCGGGGCCGGATTCCTCCGTGCCTCCCTGAGGACTCGACAAGCTGCCCTCAAAGCCAGGTCCCGCCGGTATGGACCTTGTCTAATCCACGCCGGCGGGACTGGCCGAAAACGGGCCGCTGCCAACGGCCCCCAACCTGCGAGGCGCGATCCCCGCCCCTGCCCAAAAACCAGCGCCGGAGAGTTCGGCAGCCGGCGTTGGAGCGGCGGGGCGGGAATCACACCGCCCCCCAGTGATTCTCCGACCCAGTGGGGGGTCAGAGAATCCCACCCAATGTTTCTAATCATCTACACCCCAGGGTCATTATTATTACAAAACAAGTCACATTAGCCCAACTTTTATGATTCAAAAAAAAATATTATGCAACCTTATAAATAATCAACACCCGCTCCGCCCCCCCCCCCCACCGCTCCCCAACCATGCCCCCTCCTCCCATCCTGCCTTCTCCATTTTAACCCCTTTATCCCCACCCCCTCTCCCCTCCCTTCCCCTTTTGCTAACTCCTCAATCCTCCATAAAGAAGTCAATGAACAGCTTCCATCTCCGGGCGAACACATCACCTGACCCCCTCAGGATGAACTTGACCTTCTCGAGCCTCAGACATTCCGCCAGGTCTCTCACCCCAAACCCCCCCCCCCCCCCCTACCCCCCCTCCATCCAAGCAAAATCCATCTCGGGGCTTTCAGGGAGACAAAGGTCAAGATATCGCCCTCTCTCGCCTACTGGACACCCGGGTCTTCCAACGCCCCAAACATCGCTACCTCTGGACTCGGGCCACCTTTACCCCCAAATCGGACATGATGTCTGCGAACTCCTGCCAGAATCCGTTTCAACCTGGACACGGCCAGAACATGTGGACGTGATTCTGGCACCCACCCCGCTCACCGCCCACATCTATCCTCTACTCCCTCAAAGAATTTACTCATCTGCACAACCATCATATGTGCCCTGTGATTACTTTAAACCTGATGAGGACCATTCACCCACCACAGGGCCTCATCCCACGTCCCGGCCTCTACCTCCCCACCCAACTCCTCCTTCTACTTCCGCTTTATATCCCTCACCGGGGCCCCCTCCCAATCCACCAGCTCCTTGTAGACCTCAGTCACCTTCCCCTCCCCTATCTCCCGCTTCGACAGCACCTTGTCTTGCAAACCCAAGGGTGGCAACCCAGGAAAGGACGGCACCTTTCTCCTCAGGAAATCCAGGATCTGCAAGTATCTGAAACCGTTCCCCCTGGCAGCTCATACTCTTCCTCCAGGTCCTCTAATTTCACAAAACTTCCCCTGACAAACAGGTTCCTGAATCACTCAATCCCTGCCTGCCGCCACCCCCAAAAACCTTGCATCCAGCACCCCCCCCCAGTGCAAACCTATGGTTGTTGCAGATCGGTGCCCACACCGAGGCTCCCTCCAGTCCCAAATACTGCGTCCACTGCCCCCATACCCTCAGGGCCGACACCACCACTGGGCTCATGGAGTACCTGGCCGGCGAGAACAGCAGAGGGTCTGACAACAAAGCCCTTAAGCATGTTCTTCTGTACCACGCCGCCTCCAACCAACCCCATGCCGACCCCTCCCCCTTTACCCATTTCCTAACCATAGCGATATTCAGTAGTAATTCATTATATTCGGCAATGCCAACCCTTCTCCCCCTTATCCCCCACTTCAAAAAAGCCCTTTTAACCCGCGGGGTCTTCCCCGCCCATACAAACTCAGAGATCAGCGCATTAACCTTTTTAAAGAACGACTTTGGGACTTTTGTGAGGGCCACGAAGAATCCAGCATGAGTTTGTAGAATAGAAAGAAATAACTTTATTTACAATTACATATATATATATATATTATTTATATTATATTATGTATATATATATATATAACTCACAACAGCAGCAGTACTCCCTGTAGCGCACAAAGACTCCGTGAGACGAATAGAGTGAAGTCGATGAGGCTTTATTAAGCGTGTCTGTTCCCCCGCAGCTCGATAGTAGAATGGCCTGCGGGGGAGGACTCCGGCTTCTTATACTCCACCTTCAATGCGGAGCTAGAGGTCAACGGCCAACCAGGACCCGGGATCTGTCAGCCAATGACATTAGGGCTTCCAGTCCCACATGACCCCTAATACATATTACCACATTCACCCCTTGTCAAAAATGAACCCGGCGGGGTGATGCTTCGCATGGTGGTAAGGGTTTACAGGGCTGGTCCTGGGAGGAAAACATTCATATGGCAATACAGTATGTACAATTTTGTCCTGTTTCAACAATTTACAGAAGGTATCGGGAGAAAAGCAAAATGTTCTTGTGAAAAGTCCATATATTGATTTAGATCGACGCCACGAGTCGGTCGGGCGGTCTGGTCGTCTGTGTCGATCGCCTCGGCCCCGGTGGTGGTGGTGGTGCTTGTACCGGTGTTGTCGTCTCCGGGAGCCTTACGGTTTCAGCTTGGGCTTTATTCTTGGTCGGGCCTGAGGGGAGGGGAACCGATCCTCCTGGGAAGGGGGCGGTCGCGGGGTGCGGCGGTGGCAGGAAGGGGGGGTTGGGTGAATGGTGTCGGGGGGGTGTGTGTGTTGCCGGCGGGCGCCAGATCCCGCAGGGAGACCGTGTCCTGTCGGCCGTCGGGGTACTCCACGTAAGCGTACTGCGGGTTCGCGTGGAGGAGGTGAACCCTTTCGACCAACGGGTCCGCCTTGTGTGCCCGCACATGCTTTCGGAGCAAGATGGGCCCTGGGGCCGCCAGCCAGGTCGGCAGCGACGTTCCAGAGGAGGACCTCCTAGGGAAGACAAGGAGATGCTCATGAGGCGTTTGATTAGTGCTCGTACATAATAGCGACCGGATGGAGTGGAGAGCGTCCGGGAGGACCTCCTGCCACCGTGAAACTGGGAGGTCCCTGGACCGTAGGGCCAGTAGGACGGTCTTCCAGACCGTGCCGTTCTCCCTCTCTACTTGCCCGTTCCCCCGGGGGTTGTAGCTGGTCGTCCTGCTTGAGGCTATGCCCTTGCTGAGCAGGAACTGGCGCAGCTCGTCATTCATGAAAGAGGACCCCCTGTCGCTGTGGACGTATGCGGGGCAACCGAACAGTGTGAAGATGGTGTTCAGGGCTTTAATGACTGTGGCCGTGGTCATGTCAGAGCAGGGAATGGCGAATTGGAAGCGGGAGTATTCGCCCACCACATTAAGGAAGTATGTGTTGCGGTCGGTGGAGGGGAGGGGCCCTTTGAAATCCAGACTAAGGCGTTTAAAGGGGCGGGAAGCCTTAATCAGGTGCGCACCATCCGGCCTGAAAAAATGCGGTTTGCATTCCGCGCAGATGTGGCAGTCCCCTGTGACTGTACGGACCTCCTCTAAAGAGTATGGGAGGTTGCGGGACTTGATAAAGTGGAAAAACCGAGTGACCCCCGGGTGGCAGAGGTCCTCGTGGAGGGTTTGGAGGCGGTTAATTTGTGCGTTGGCACATGTGCCGCGGGATAGGGCATCGGACGGCTCGTTCAGCTTTCCGGGACGATACAAGATCTCGTAGTTGAAGGTGGAGAGCTCGATCCTCCACCTTAAGATCTTGTCGTTTTTGATTTTGACCCCGCAGTGCATTATCGAACATGAAGGCTACCGACCGTTGGTCGGTGAGGAGAGTGAATCTCCTGCCGGCCAGGTAATGCCTCCAATGTCGCACAGCTTCCACTATGGCTTGGGCTTCCTTTTCCACTGAGGAGTGGCAGATTTCTGAAGCGTGGAGGGTTCGGGAGAAAAAGGCCACGGGTCTGCCCGCTTGGTTAAGGGTGGCCGCTAGAGCTACGTCGGAGGCGTCGCTCTCGACCTGGAAGGGGAGGGACTCGTCGATGGCGCGCATCGTGGCCTTTGCGATATCCGCTTTGATGCGGCTGAAGGCCTGGCAAGCCTCTGTCGACAGAGGTAAGGTCGTGGTCTGTATTAGGGGGCGGGCCTTGTCTGCGTACTGGGGGACCCACTGGGCGTAGTATGAAAAAAAACCCAGGCAGCGTTTCAGGGCTTTTGAGCAGTGCGGGAGGGGAAATTCCATGAGGGCGCGCATACGTTTGGGGTCGGGGCCTATTATCCCATTGCGCACTCCGTAGCCCAGAATGGCGAGCCGGTTGCTGCTAAAAATGCACTTGTCCTCGTACGTGAGGTTCAAGGCTTTGGCGGTCTGGAGGAATTTTTGGAGGTTGGCGTCGTGGTCCTGCTGGTCGTGGCCGCAGATGGTTACATTGTCGAGATACGGGAACGTGGCCCGCAACCCATGTTGATCAACCATTCGGTCCATCTCCCGTTGGAAGACCGAGACCCCGTTTGTGACGCCAAATGGGACCCTTAGGAAATGGTATAATCGCCCGTCTGCCTCGAAGGCTGTGTACTTGCGGTCACTTGGGCGGATGGGGAGCTGATGGTAGGCGGACGTGAGGTCCACGGTGGAGAAGACTTTATATTGGGCAATCCAATTGACCATGTCGGATATGCGGGGGAGAGGGTACGCGTCTAGTTGTGTGTACCTGTTGATGGTCTGGCTATAGTCTATGACCATCCTTTGTTTCTCCCCTGTCTTCACTACTACCACCTGTGCTCTCCAGGGACTATTGCTGGCCTGGATTATGCCTTCCTTTAGTAGCCGCTGGACTTCGGACCGAATGAAGATCCGGTCCTGGGCGCTGTACCGTCTGCTCCTAGTGGCGACGGGTTTGCAATCCGGGGCGAGGTTCGCAAACAAGGACGGGGATTGCACCTTGAGGGTAGCGAGGCTGCAGATAGTGAGAGGGGGTATTGGGCCGCCGAATTTGAACGTAAGGCTCTGTAGATTGCACTGGAAATCTAATCCCAGTAATGTGGGGGCGCAGAGTTGGGGAAGGACGTTTAGTTTGTAGTTTTTGAACTCCCTCTCCTGCACCGTTAGGGTAACTATGCAGAAACCTTGGATCGGTACGGAGTGGGATCCTGCAGCTAGGGAAATCTTTTGTGCGCTGGGATAGGTGGTCAAGGAACAGCGTCTTACCGTGTCGGGGTGGATAAAGCTCTCCGTGCTCCCGGAGTCGACTAGGCATGGTGTCTCGTGCCCGTTTATTAGCACCGTTGTCGTCGTCGTCTGGAGTGTCCGGGGCCGAGCTTGATCGAGCGTAATTGAAGCGAGACGTGGTTGTAGTAGTGGAGCGTCTTCCTCGAACCCCGTGGAGCCGTCGACACTGGGGTCCGTTGTTGCCGTCCAAGATGGCGTCGGGGATGAACAAAATGGCTGCCCCCATACATCGCACATGGCTGGGGGGTCACAAGATGGCGGCGGGGGTGGACAAAATGGCCGCCCCCACGCGTCGTACAGGTCTGGGGTGGTCCAAGATGGCGGCGCCCTTCCTCCCCTCGTGGTGGCCGGGACCCAAAATGGCGGCGTCTGCGGGTCGCACATGGGGCGCTGGGGGGGTTGGGGAGCGTTAGGACCGCGCGGGGCTCCCTCGTCTCTGGGGACAGCGGTGGTCGGGACCCAAATTGGTAGCGCCGGCGGGTCATACGTGGGGACGGGGGGGGATTGGGGAGCGTAAGCGGCGTGCAGGGCTCCCTGTTCTCCCGGGACCGCGGTGGTCGGGACCCAGAGCGGCTGCGCCTGCGGGTTGTACATGGGGCGCTGGGGGGGTTGGGGAACGTAAGCGGCTTGCAGGGCTCCCTGTTCTCCCGGGACAGCGGCGACCTCGCGGGACCGGCACACAACCGCGAAATGGCCCTTTTTCCCGCAGCTCTTGCAGATGGCTGCGCGGGCCGGGCAGCGCTGCCGGGGGTGTTTCGCCTGGCCGCAGAAATAGCAGCGGGCGCCCCCGGTGCGACTTGGCGTTTGGACCGCGCAAGCCTGTGGGGTGTCCGGGGGGGGGTGGGTTTGTCGCGACGGGTACGTACGGAGCCCAATGGGCTGCCGCGCGGTCGGGGCCGTAGGCGCGGGTATTACGCGCGGCCACGTCTAGGGAGGCTGCTAGGGCCCGTGCCTCTGAGAGTCCTAGCGACTCTTTTTCTAGAAGTCTTTGGCGGAGTTGGGAGGAATTCATACCTGCCACAAAAGCATCACGCATTAACATGTCCGTGTGTTCATTTGCGTTCACCGAAGGGCAGCTGCAGGCTCGTCCCAAAATCAGCAGCGCGGCGTAGAATTCGTCCATCGATTCTCCGGGACTTTGCCGTCTCGTCGCGAGCTGGTAGCGAGCGTAGATTTGGTTAACTGGGCGGACATAGAGACTTTTCAGTGCTGCGAACGCCGTCTGGAAATCCTCCGCGTCTTCGATGAGGGAGAAAATCTCCGTGCTTAACCTCGAGTGCAGGTCCTGTAGTTTTTGGTCTTCTGTGACCCGGCCGGTGGCCGTTCTGAGGTAGGCCTCGAAACAAGTTTGCCAGTGCTTGAAGGCTGCTGCCGCGTTCACTGCGTGGGGGCTGATCCTCAGGCATTCCGGGATGATCCTGAGCTCCATAGTCCTTTTTAGGCACGCTTAATAAATTGTAGCGCACAAAGACTCCGTGAGACGAATAGAGTGAAGTCGATGAGGCTTTATTAAGCGAGTCTGTTACCCCGCAGCTCGATAGTAGAATGGCCTGCGGGGGAGGACTCCGGCTTCTTATACTCCGCCTTCAGGGCGGAGCTAGAGGTCAACGGCCAACCAGGACCCAGGATCTGTCAGCCAATGACATTAGGGCTTCCAGTCCCACATGACCCCTAATACATACTACCACACTCCCTTGCTGCTCACTCCTCTCTAGCTGGTTCCACACTAGCCAGCTCTATGTATGCAAGGACTTTGCTAATGATTTCTCCGCCCCCCTCATTGGGGAAGCTCATACTCCCAAAGGATTGTGGGGTTGCCATTAGCCCCAGCCAGTGGTAAGCAGGCAGGTTATAACAGGGACAAAGATCAGGAGGTCCTGAAATATAAACAGGGACCTTGGCAGCACCGTCATGTTCACTGTCTGCACCTGGCCCGCTAGCGACAATGGCAGCACATCCCACCTCTTAAAATCCCCCTTCATCTGCTCCACCAATTGAGTCAAATTTAACTTATGCACCTGCGCCCAACCCCGTGTCACCTGAATGCCCAGGTATCTGAAACTCACCCCCACTACCTTAAACGGCAGCTCCCCCAACCTCCTCTCCTGGCCTCTGGTCTCAATCGGGAACACCTCGCTCTTTCCCCTGTTCAACTTGTACCCAGAGAACCGGCCAATGTCCTCCAAAATCCCCATAATGCCCCCAATGCCACCCAGGTCGTCCACGTACAGCGAAACGCTGTGCACAACGCTCCCACCGCACAATCCCTTTCCAATCCCTCAAAGTTCTCAGTGCCTTGCCAATGGCTCTATAACCAAGGCAAAAGCAATTGGGAGAGCAGGCACCCCTGCCTCGTCCCACGATGCAGCCCGAAATATCCTGGGCTCACCCGATTCGTCCGCACACTCGTGACCGGCTCTCTATACAACAACCGGACCCTGTCCACAAACCCCTGCCCGAACACAAACCGCCCCAGCAGCTCCCACAGGCTTTCCCACTCCACCCGGTCGAAAGCCTTCTCCGCGTCCATCACCACTGCCACCTCCACTCCTGCCCCTCCTGAGCCATCATAATCACATTAAGCAGCCTCCTCACATTTGCCGACAACTGTCTCCCTTTCACGATCCCCGTTTGGTCCTCACCGACCACCCCTGGGACGCAGTCCTCAATTCGCGAAGCCAACACATTCGGCAACAACCTGGCTCCACATTCAGCAGCGATCTCATACGGACAATCCACACTGCTCTTCATCCTTCTCCTTTTTCAATATCAGGGAGTTGGATGCTACAATAGTGTAGTTGGAGGGGGGGGGGGGGAGTTCCCCTCCTCTCCCTCGCCTCATTAAATGTCCTCACCAGCAACAGCCCCAGTTCCCCCCAAACGTTTTGTGAAACTCCACCAGGAACCCATCTGGGCCCTGGGGCCTTCCCTGCCTGCATTGCCCCCATACCGTCCATCACCTCCCTCAACCCAATAGGACCCCCAATCACTGCACCAACTCCTCCTCCATGCTGGGAAACTCCAATCTGTCCAGGAGCCGCCACATTCCCTCCCCCCCCTCGGCCCCGGGGGCTCCAACTCATACAACCTCCTGTAAAAAGCCTCAAATACCCCATTCAGCCCCACCGGGTCCAGCACCACCCTTCCCGTCTCATCCTTCACCCCCACCTGGTCCAGCACCACCACCCTTCTGATCTCATCCTTCACTCTACCAATCTCACTCGCCGCCTCCTGCTTCTTCAGCTGTTGGGCCAGCATCCTGCTCGCCTTCTCCCCATAGTGTCCCTCTGACCCTCCGAAACTGTCCCACCATCTTCCCCAAGGACACTAATCCGAACTCCATCTGGAACCTCTGCCTCACCTTCAGTAGCCCCGCCTCAGGGGTCTCCGTATACCTCTGGTTCACCCTCAGAATCTCTTCCACCAGCCTTACCGTCTCCGCCCACTCCGCCTTCTCCCTTTGCGCCCAAATTGACTTAAACTCCCCCCCGAACCACTGCCTTGAGGGCCTCTCACAGAGTGGTGGCCGTGACCTCCCCCGTGTCGTTCAACTCCACCCACCCCTGAATGGCGGCCTTCACCTGATTGCACACCTCCTCATCCGCCAGCAATTTTACATCCAGCTTCCACTGCGGGTGCTGCCCCCCCCCCCCCGCCTCCCCTCCACACACACCCCCCCCCCCCCACCTCCCTGGTCCATTTGCAAATCCACCCAGTGCGGCACATGGTCAGAGACCACAGTCGCCGAATATTCCGAATCGACCACCCCCACCAATAACACCCTGCCCACTACAAAATAGCAAATCTGGGGGTACACCCAGTGCACATGGGATAAATATGAAAATTCCTTCGCCCTCGGCCTCCCAAACCTCCATGGTCCCACCCCCCTCATAAGCTCCATAAACCCCTTCAGCTCCCTTGCCGCGAACACCTTCCCTGACCTCGGACTCGATTGGTCTAAGCTTGGCTCAATGACCGTATTAAAGTCCTACCCATGATCAACCGGTGCGGGTCCAGGTCAGGAATCTTCCCCAGCACCCATCTCATGAAATCTACATCATCCCAATTTGGAACATAAACATTTCCCAGGACCATCAGCATCCCCTCCACCTTCCCACTCACCATCACAAACCTTTCCCCCGAATCGGACTCAATATTCCCCACCTCGAACGCCACCCCCTTATTCACCAACACCGTCTTCTTGTCCAGTTCCGAATAAAACATCTGCCCCACCCATCCTTTCCTCAGCCTCGTCTGGTCCCCTATCTTTAGGTGCATCTCCTGCAAAAAGGCCACGTCCGCCTTCAGACTCCTCAGGTGCGTGAACACACGTGAACGTTTGACCGGCCTATTCAGCCCCTTCACATTCCACCTGACCAGCCTGGTTGGGGATTCCCGCCCCCCTCACCTGCCGATCAACCATATCCCTTTTCCGGGTCAGCCCCCTGGCTTGTGTCACGCGGCCCTGCAGGCCCACTTTCAGATGTCCACCATCATCACTCCTTTTCCAACTATATCACAACAACCACACCCTTGTCAGCAACACCCCCTCCCCCCCCCCCCCCAAACAAAACAACTCCATCCTTCTCTCCTACGTCTACCTCCTGACCATCCCGCACTGCACTCCCTCTAACTAGCCCGCCCAGCTAGCATGGCAGCCCCTGCCCAAGGCCGCAAAACCCCTTACCCCTCCTCCAATTCCCCCCCCCCCCCCTCCTCCCCCCGCCGCCTCCGTTCATACTCCTCCAAAGCTCAATGTCCTCCTACTCCTGCCAGTCCATTTTCCCTCAAAACTCCATTGCCTCTTCTGGCGTACCAAAATAATATTCTAGGTTCTGGAAAGTCGCTCAGAGGCGGGCCGGGTACAGCATTCCAAACTTCACCCCCTTCCTGAAGAGAGCAGCCTTGACCCGGTTAAACCCGGCTCTCCTCTTTACCAGCTCTGCACCCAGGTCCTGGCACACCCGTAGTTCGATGCTTTCCCAGGTCCACTTCCTCATCTGCCTCGCCCATCAAAGAATCTTCTCCTTGTCCAATAAGCAGTGCAACTGCGCCACCATCTTCCTTGGCGGCTCGCCTGTTTGCGGCCTCCTCCTCAGCGCCCTGTGCACTTGGTCAACCTCCAGAGGCCTGTCAAAGGCCCCCTCCCCCATCAGCTTCTCCATTATTTTGGCCACATATGGGCCAGCCTCTGCTCCTTTGATGCCTTCGGGCATCCCCACAGTCCTTCTGAAGCGATTCACCAGAGCCGCCACCTTCTCCTTCAGCTTCTTCTGGGTCTCCCGCATCACCCCCATCTCGGCCATCAACGAGGCCAGCTGCTCTTCATGCTCCCCCACCGCCTCTTCCAGTTTCTGGATCGCCCTGCCCTTGGACTCCTGCCTCTGTTCCACTTTCTCAATCCCTGCTTTAATCGGCTCCACCACCTCTGCTGGCTGAACTTAGTGTTTAAAAATTCCACCAGCTCCGTTGACCACTGGTCACCAGACCAGGCCCTTTGCCCTCCTCCATCTTCACCTGTGGCGCACAAGAAGACACTCCTGCTCCAACAGCTCCCTTCTTCTCAACCCACTCCCAGTTCGAGGAGTTAAACCTTCTCCAGGCGCTTCCACACCTCTTTCCATCCAAATCCTTCGCCCCTCAGATGGGGAAATGACCAGGAGCTACCAGATATGCGCCTTCTCACTCCATGGCCGCCACTGGAAGTCCCACTTTTATGATGTTTTAATTACCTCTTTAGTTGCCACACAGCTTGGCTGTCTTTAAAAACCAGGATTTTTAAAAGCATGACTACAGCAGTCATTCACACGCTTTTAAGGCATTTAACCCTTACTGCACCAACTACTTATAATAAAATATATCTGTTATAACCTGCCTACTTACAATTGGCTGGGGACTAATGACAATCCCACAATCCTGTGGGAGCTTCCCCAATGAGGGGGGCGGAGAAACCATTAGTAAACTCCAAGTATAAATAAAGCTGGCCAGTTCAGGAACCAGCAGGAAGGAGTGTGCAGCAAGGGAAGTTGCTGCTGCTGTTATATATATATGTTATTGTAAATAAATGTTTTACTTTGTATCCTTAAAACTCATGCTGGATTCTTCGTGGCCCTCACAAAAATATCCAAAATTCCTACATTCATTACAAAAGCCAAACCCGCCGAGAGAGGAGAACTGGACCAAATCACCAGGGTAAATGCGGAAAGGAGAGGGTCAGTAGAAATCTGGGAAGTTTGACATTGACGGTGGTCAATGTCCTTGACCAAGTGGATAGGGCCTCTCACTCACAGCACTGCGGCTAGTGGCAGGATCACAGAAGTGTCAGAGCACAGAACAAGGCCAAGTGGCCCGTCTTGTCGGTACTACTTCTCCAAACTTGCAAACCCCGAGTGCCGTTCGCCTGTCTGCTTCCCCCTAAACCCCCGTAAGTTCTTCCTTTTCGGTAACAGTCTAATTCCATTTTGGACAATTCGGATTGAACCCTCGGGCCCTACACATAGAATTGTACACTGTAAAAAAGACCCTTTGGCCCATTGAGCCTGCACTGATAAAAGCTACCCCTAATCTCGCGCTAATCCCACTTACCAGCACTTGTCCCATTTCCTTGAATGTGACGGTGTTTCAAGTGCTCATACAAGGGCTTTATAAAGATTGTGAGGTTTCCAACCTCCACTACTTTCTCAGGCCGTGCATTCCAGATTCTCAGCACCCTCTGACTAAATTTTGTTTTTCTCAAATCCCCTCAGAATCTCCTGCCCCTCACCCTAAAACAATGCCCCCTTGTGATTCACCCTTCAACCATGGGGAACAACTGCTTCCTATTTACCCTCTCCAAACTCCTCATGTTCTGATACACCTCAATCATATCCCCCCTCAACCTTCTGTGCTCTAAAGAAAACAATCCAAGCCTATCCAGTCTCTCCTTAGAGCTCAGATACTCCATCCCAGGCAACATCCTGGTGAATCTCCTCTATACTCACTCCAGCGCAATCAGCTCCTTTCAATAGTGAGGTGACCAGAACCTCACACAGTACTCCAGCTGCAGCCTAACCAATGTTCTGTACAGCTCCAACATAACCTCCTTGCTCTTGTATTCTATGTCACAACAAGGCAAGTGCCCCATATGCCTTCTCAATTACCCTACTCACCTGCTCTGCCGCCTTCAGGGATCTGTGAACAAGTACCCCAAGATCCATCGGTTCCTCTGAGCTTCCTCGTGTCCTGCCATTCATCACATACTCCCTTGTCCTGTTTCTTCTTCCAAAGTGCATCACCTCACACTTATCAGGGTTAAACAACATCTGCCACAGCTCTGCCCATCTGACCAACCCACCTATATCCAAAAGAGAAAATGCTGAAAAATCTCAGTAGGTCTGGCAGCATCTGTAAGGAGAGAAAAGAGCTAACGTTTCGAGTCCAGGTGACCCTTTGTCGCAGCTTTGACTCGAAACATTAGCTCTTTTCTCTCCTTACAGATGCTGCCAGACCTGCTGAGATTTTCCAGCATTTTCTCTTTGGTTTCAGATTCCAGCATCCGCAGTAATTTGCTTTCAACCCATCTATATCTTCCTGTAACCTGCCACCCTCTTCCTCACAATTAACCTTGACGCCACCTGCAAACTTACTGACCACTCCCCCCACATTCTCGTCTGTATCGTTTTTTAAAGTTAGAGTATCCAATTCTTTTTTTTCAATTACGGGAAAATTTAGCATCTCCAATTCACCAATCCTGCACATCGTTTTGAGTTGTGGGGGTGAGACCCATGCAGACACGGGGAGATTGTGCAAAATCCACACGGTCAGTGACCCGGGACCAGGATGGAACCCGGGTCATCGGCGCCATGAGGCAGCAGTGCTAACCACTGCACCACCGTGCCGCCCATGTCTATCCCTAACAAACAATAAGAGACCCAGCACTGATCCCTGTGGTATGCCGCTGGACACCATCCTCCAGTTACTCAAACCACCTCCACCACCACCCTTTGTGTCCAATTACAGAGCCAGTTTCAGATCCATCTTACCAAGTTTCCTTGAATTCTATCTGCTCAAACCTTCTCAATCAATCTGCCAAGTGAGACATGTCACAGGCTTTGTTAAAATCAATATAAACTATATCAACTGCACTTCCTTCATCCACACACTCGGTCATTTTATCAAAAAGTTCTGTCAAATTTGTTCGGCATGCCTTCCTTCTGACTAAGCCACGCTGACTATCCCTGATCAACCCATGCTTTCCAAGTGGAGATTAATTGTCTCCTTCAGAATTTTCTCCAATAGTTTCCCTTCCCTTCGAGAGATCCCTGACTGCTCACTCCTGTCCTGGCTTCTCAACTAGCATGTTTATACCAGGCACTTACCTCAACTAGCCCGGTACAGTTCTGAGGAGTGGCGGTCTGAAAAGCGAAGTGGCAGAGAATCGAAAACAGCCAGAACACCTGATGCAAACACAGCAAGAAAAAAAAAAACAAGGTTAAAGCAGGCATTCACACCAACTGTTAAATCAGACACTGGCTCCTGCAGAGTCTGATCCCATGCCTCTGTGATACGTGACACCATTCAGAGGTCTGACATTGCTGATTCCAGTCTCCCTCGGTATTGACATTCCGGCCGCGGAGCTAGAAGGAACATGGACCGACTGGCCTACGTCTGCTCCTTATGGTCTATGGTCTTAATGGAAACAAAGACTAGGGGAACAGACATTCCATGATTCATTCCCCATGACATTGCTTTGACCAATCAGAGTCCACTTGCCTGGTTTGAATTTAAACAAAAACTTGCCTGTTAATTGTTCCCCGGTGTAATCTGCCTGTTATAACCCCCATGAGAACGAGTCGATTGATCGCCCCATGGAAGCCCAACAGCAAGGGGCTCATTAATTCCCCTCGATGAAAGCTGGCCCAAGACGGAGCCGGCATCTCAGGATGGTCCCCGCTGGGACTCGGAGTGTTGCTGTGTTTCCCAACTGTGAGTAGGCAACAAACTACTTCTGACTTACCTTTTCAGGGTTCCTCATTGACTACAACACTGCTATGGTCAATTTCCAACCAAAAAGCGCCCTCTTCCCTTGCGGTTCTCTTAGCAATTTGATAGTCTTGTGATTCTGTCCTGATGAGTTCAAATTGAAAAGCTTTGACAGCATGTCTCTTTTTTTTCCAGCAAGACTGAAGTTTGCGGATCCTGCGTTCAATTATAAATTGGAAGTAGGAATCTGGGATAAAAAATCTGACGAAGACCATGAAACCATTGTTGTATAAAACTTATCTGGTTCACTAATATCATTTAGGGTTGGGAAATATATCCCTCTGTATCCAGCCTGGCCGACACATGACTCCACATCAATGTGGCTGCCTCTTAACTGCCCCTCTCTGAAATGGCCGTGGGGTAAATGGCAGGCGAGACCATTTGAAGGCCCATTGGCCTCGGGTGGGATTTTCAGGAAATCGGCCTCTCAGCAAATAAATAAGAATATTCATAAACTAACCCATGATAATTTTGGGCAGGATTCTCCGTTTGGGAGACTAAGGGTGAGATTCAGCCACCGCGTTGAGCCGGGCGCAACGTTTGAATCCCACGAGAGCCCCAAATCAGGCTTCACACTGGGCCGATCACGAGTCGCCCGGCTTTCTCCGCCCGGGGCGAGTTAGATCACGCCCTCATTGGACCTGTTCCAGATAATGAGATCCAACGCCATATTCACCCAGCACCTGGGAGTTAACGGCCCCACCTGCGTGGCCTCAACTGGGCGCCATTATCACAGTTTTCCACAAGCATGGATCAGGCATGATGGTACCTTTGGGTGGGTTTTGCGGGATATTAGAGTCCCCCGGGTATCCGAGGACAGGGCAGGGTACTAGCCTAGCACCTGGTGCCAGCTTAAGGGCAGCACAGTGTGGTAGTATGCATTAGGGGTCATGTGGGACTGTGAAGCCGTGATGCCATTGGCTGACAGATCCCGGGTCCTGGTTGGCTGTTGATCTCTAGCTCCGCCCTGAAGGCGGAGTATAAGAACCAGGAGTTCTCCCTGCAGCTCCAGTCTGTTGCTGAACTGCGGGGAACAAGTCACGCTTAATAAAGCCTCATCGACTTCATCTCTATTCGTCTCTCGTGAGTCATTGTGCGCTACAATTTATTAAGCGTGCTTAAAGGACTATGGAGCTCAGGATCGTCCCGGAATGCCTGAGGATCAGCCCCCACGCAGTGAACTCAGCAGCAATTTTTAAACACTGGCAGACTTGTTTTGAAGGCTACCTCCGAACGGCCCCCGGCCGGATCACAGAAGACCAGAAACTGCAGGTCCTGCATTCGAGGGTAAGCCCGGAAATTTTCCCTCTAATAGAAGACGCAGAGGATTTCCAGACGGCGTTCGCAGCACTAAAGAGCGTCTACGTTCGCCCAGTGAACCAGGTCTACGCACGCTATCAACTCGCAACGAGACGGCAAAGTCCCGGAGAATCGCTAGACGAATTCTACGCCGCGCTGCTAATTTTGGGACGGGCCTGCAGCTGCCCGCCAGTAAACACGGCTGAACACACGGACATGTTAATTCGCGATGCGTTTGTGGCAGGTATGAACTCTCCCCAAATCCGCCAAAGACTTTTAGAAAAAGAGTCGCTAGGACTCTCAGAGGCACGGGCCCTTGCAGCCTCCCTAGATGTGGCCGCGCAAAACGCCCGCACGTACGGCCCCGACCACGCGGCAGCCCCGTGGGCTCCGTGGACCCCCGTCGCGACAAACCCCCCCCCCTCACAGGCTTGCGCGGTTAAAGCGCCAGATCATCCCGGGGGGGCCCGCTGCTATTTCTGCGGCCAGGCGAAACACCCCCGGCAGCGCTGCCCAGCCCGCGCAGCAACTTGCAAAAGCTGCGGGAAAAAGGGCCATTTCGCGGCTGTGTGCCGGTCCCGGGGGGGTCGCCGCTGTCCCCGGAGAAGAAAGAGTCCAGCGCATCCCAAACGCTCCCCAACCCCCCCAGCGCCCCATGTGCGACCCGCAGGCGCCGCCATCTTGGGTCCCGGCCACCACGAGGGGAGGATGGGCGCCGCCATCTTGTGACCCCCCAGCCATGTGCGATGCATGGGGGTGGCCATTTTGTCCACCCTCGCCGCCATCTTGGGACCCCCCAGCCATGTGCGATGCATGGGGGTGGCCATTTTGTCCACCCTCGCCGCCATCTTGGGACCCCCCAGCCATGTGCGATGCATGGGGGTGGCCATTTTGTTCACCCCCGCCGCCATCTTGGACGACAACAATGGACCCCAGCATCGACGGCTCCACGGGGTTCGAAGAAGACGCTGAGACACTGCGACCACATCTGGCCTCGGTGACGCTGGACCAAGCACGGTCTCGGACGCTCCAGATGACGACAACAACGGTGCTCATCAACGGACACGAGACACCATGCCTGATCGACTCCGGGAGCACAGAAAGCTTCATCCACCCCGACACGGTAAGGCGCTGTTTTTTGACCATCCGTCCCAGTACACAAAAGATTTCCCTAGCTGCAGGATCCCACTCCGTACAGATCAAAGGGTTCTGCATAGTGACCCTAACGGTGCAAGGGAGGGAGTTTAAAAACTACAGGCTCTACGTCCTTCCCCAACTCTGCGCGCCCACATTACTGGGATTAGACTTCCAGTGCAATCTGCAGAGCCTGACCTTCCAATTCGGCGGCCCAATACCCCCACTCACTATCTGCGGCCTCGCACCCCTCAAAGTTGAACCCCCATCCTTGTTTGCAAACCTCACCCCGGATTGCAAACCCGTCGCCACTAGGAGCAGACGGTACAGCGCCCAGGACTGGACATTTATTCGGTCCGAAGTCCAGCGGTTGTTGAAGGAAGGCATAATCCAGCCCAGCAATAGTCCCTGGAGAGCACAGGTGGTAGTAGTAAAGACAGGGGAGAAGCAAAGGATGGTCATAGACTATAGCCAGACCATCAACAGGTACACACAGCTAGATGCGTACCCTCTCCCCCGCATATCCGACATGGTCAATCGGATTGCCCAATATAAGGTCTTCTCCACCGTGGACCTCAAGTCCGCCTACCACCAGCTCCCCATCCGCCCAAGTGACCGCAAGTACACAGCCTTCGAGGCAGGCGGGCGACTATACCACTTCCTAAGGGTCCCATTTGGTGTCACAAACGGGGTCTCGGTCTTCCAACGGCAGATGGACCGAATGGTTGATCAACACGGGTTGCAGGCCACGTTCCCGTATCTCGACAACGTAACCATCTGCGGCCACGATCAGCAGGACCACGACGCCAACCTCCAAAAGTTCCTCCAGACCGCTAAAGCCTTGAACCTCACATACAACGAGGACAAGTGCGTGTTTAGCACAAACCGGCTAGCCATCTTGGGATATGTAGTGCGCAATGGGATAATAGGCCCCGACCCCGAACGCATGCGCCCCCTCATGGAATTTCCCCTCCCCCACTGCTCCAAAGCCCTGAAACGCTGCCTGGGGTTCTTTTCATATTACACCCAGTGGGTCCCCCAGTACGCAGACAAGGCCCGCCCCCTAATACAGACCACTACCTTCCCCCTGTCGACAGAGGCTCGCCAGGCCTTCAGCCGCATCAAAGCGGATATCGCAAAGGCCACGATGCGCGCCATCGACGAGTCCCTCCCCTTCCAGGTCGAGAGCGACGCCTCCGACGTAGCTCTGGCGGCCACCCTTAACCGAGCGGGCAGACCCGTGGCCTTTTTCTCCCGAACCCTCCACGCCTCAGAAATCCGCCACTCCTCAGTGGAAAAGGAAGCCCAAGCCATAGTGGAAGCTGTGCGACATTGGAGGCATTACCTGGCCGGCAGGAGATTCACTCTCCTCACTGACCAACGGTCGGTGGCTTTCATGTTCGATAATGCACAGCGGGGCAAAATAAAAAATTACAAGATCTTAAGGTGGAGGATCGAGCTCTCCACCTTCAACTACGAGATCTTGTACCGTCCCGGAAAGCTGAACGAGCCGTCCGATGCCCTATCCCGCGGCACATGTGCAAACGCACAAATAAACCGTCTCCAAACCCTCCACGAGGACCTCTGCCACCCGTGGGTCACTCGGTTCTACCATTTTATAAAGTCCCGCAACCTCCCCTACTCCGTGGAGGAGGTCCGTACAGTCACCAGGAACTGCCACATCTGCGCAGAGTGCAAACCGCACTTTTTCAGGCCGGATAGAGCGCACCTGATCAAGGCTTCCCGTCCCTTTGAACGCCTCAGTCTGGATTTCAAAGGGCCCCTCCCCTCCACCGACCGCAACACATACTTCCTGAACGTGGTGGACGAGTACTCTCGTTTCCCTTTCGCCATCCCCTGCCCCGACATGACAGCGGCCACAGTTATTAAAGCCCTTAGCACCATATTCACACTGTTCGGTTGCCCCGCATACGTCCACAGCGACAGGGGGTGCTCCTTCATGAGTGACGAGCTGCGCCAGTTCCTGCTCAGCAAGGGTATAGCCTCGAGCAGGACGACCAGCTACAACCCCCGGGGGAACGGGCAAGTAGAGAGGGAGAACGGCACGGTCTGGAAGACCGTCCTACTGGCCCTACAGTCCAGGGATCTCCCAGTTTCACGGTGGCAGGAGGTCCTCCACTCCATCCGGTCGCTGCTGTGTACTACCACTAATCAAACGCCTCATGAGCGCCTCCTTGTCTTCCCCAGGAAGTCCTCCTCTGGAACGTCGCTGCCGACCTGGCTGGCGGCCCCAGGACCCATCTTGCTCCGGAAACATGTGCGGGCGCACAAGTCGGACCCGTTGGTCGAGAGGGTTCACCTCCTCCACGCGAACCCGCAGTACGCCTACGTGGCGTACCCCGACGGCCGACAGGGCACGGTCTCCCTGCGAGACCTGGCGCCCGCCGGCAACACGCACACCCCCCCCCCGACACCAATCACCCCCTCCCTGCCACCGGCGCACCCCGCGACTGCCCCCTTCCCGGGAGGATCGGTCCTCCTCCCATGTCCGACCAGGAGTGAAGCAGAAGCAGACACCGTAAAGCTCCCGGAGACGACAACGCTGGAACAAGCACCTGCACCACCACCGGGGCTGAGGCGATCGACAAGGGAGACCAGACCGCCCGCCCGACTCGTGGCATCGGTGTAACACAAGAATGTTATGGACTTTAACGAGAATGTTTTTTTGTTCTTCCTACAAATATTGTAAATAGTTCACAAACCCTGTACATAGCCCAGTGTAGGGCAAAGTGTAGGGCACTGTAATGACATGCAAAAGTTTTTTTTCTCCTCCCAGGACCAGCCTTGTAAACCCCTACCACCATGCGAAGCACCACCCCGCCGGGTTCATTTTTAACAAGGGGTGAATGTGGTAGTATGCATTAGGGGTCATGTGGGACTGTGAAGCCGTGATGCCATTGGCTGACAGATCCCGGGTCCTGGTTGGCTGTTGATCTCTAGCTCCGCCCTGAAGGCGGAGTATAAGAACCAGGAGTTCTCCCCGCAGCTCCAGTCTGTTGCTGAACTGCGGGGAACAAGTCACGCTTAATAAAGCCTCATCGACTTCATCTCTATTCGTCTCTCGTGAGTCATTATGCGCTACACACAGTGATTAGCTCAGCTGTCTCATAACGCCAGTGACCCGGGTTCAATTCTGGCCTTGGGTGACTGTGCGGTGTTTGAACTATCTCCCCGTGTCGGCATGGGTTTCCGCCGGGTGCTTTGGTTTCCTCCACAGTCCAAAGATTGAATTGGATTGAATTGGATTGGATGTGCAGGTTAGGTGGATTGGCCATGATCAATTTCCCCTTAGAGTCCAAAGATGTGCAAGTTAATTGGATTGGCCATGACCAATTTCCCCTTAGTGTCCAAAAATGTGCAGGTTAGGTGGATTGGCCATGATCAATTTCCCCTTAGTGTCCAAAGATGTGCAAGTTAACTGGATTGGCCATGATCAATTTCCCCTTAATGTCCAAAGATGTGCAGGTTAGGTGGACTGGGCACGATCAATTTCCCCTTAGTGTCCAAAGATGTACGGGTTAGGTGAGGTTGTGGGGATAGGGTGGGGGAGTGGGTTTATGTAAGGTGCTCTTTCAGAAGGTCAGTGCGGACTCGATGGGCAGGATGGCCTCCTTCTGCACTGTAGCAATTTTATGATTCTATGATTTAGCTGCAGACTGCCCCCCCGCCACCCGTAGAATCTGCCACCTTGTCCTTTCTGTGTCCCCTAGGACAAGGCGGACCATAATTGGCTCGAGTGACAGGACTTTGGAGGGGCATCCTTTTGTTTTTCTTTTTTTCCATAAATTTAGAGTACTCAAGTATTTTTTTTCCAATTAAGCGGCAATTTAGCATGGCCAATGTACTTACCCTACACATCTTTTAGGTTTGTGAGGGTGAGACCTTCGCAGACACAGGGAGAATGTGAAAACTCCACACGGACAGCGACCTGGGGCCGGG
The DNA here is from genome assembly GCF_047496885.1 of Scyliorhinus torazame. Classification (NCBI taxonomy): domain Eukaryota; kingdom Metazoa; phylum Chordata; class Chondrichthyes; order Carcharhiniformes; family Scyliorhinidae; genus Scyliorhinus; species Scyliorhinus torazame. The sequence continues at coordinate 71,735,205 of NC_092718.1, forward strand.
ATCGAATCTGGGACCTCAGCGCTGTGAGGCAGAAGTGCTAACCATTGCACCACCCTTAGGGGCATTCTTGACCTACAAGTCCAAACACGATGGAGCACAGGGCAGCGCCAGGTGACAGTGGAGCCTCCGGTACTCACTCCAGCCTCATTTAACGTCCCATGGAGTAGCCAGGGGCCATTGAGCACTTCAAGGGAGGAGGATGTGAAGGGACCCATGCTGGTGCCTCCCACAGGAGAGGTGCTGGAACACCTCAGAGCTTCGAACATGGGACATAGAACAGTACAGCACAGTACAGGCCCTTCAGCCCACGATGTTGTGCCGACCATTTATCCTAATCTAAGATCAACCTAACCTACACCCCTTCAATTTACTGCTGTCCATGTGCCTGTCTAAGAGTCCAGGCAGCATCCTGGTAAATCTCCTCTGCACCCTCTCCAAAGCATCCACGTCCTTCCTATAAGGAGGCGACCAGAACTGGACACAATATTCCAAGTGTGGTCTAACTAGAGTTTTATAAAGCTGCAGCAAAACCTCGCGGTTCTTAAACTCAATCCCCCTGTTAAAATCTGAATGCTTCTGAATCTTCCCCACCTGACTGGTGCATCGGATGGGCAGCGGGCAAAACAGGATGGCACCTCGTCACCTTTGACACCCGAAAGTCAGCCAGGCACATCCAGATCTAGGCCCTCCAGAGGATGACTGCCAAAGGCATCACAGGTCAGAGGGCAAAATACATAGCAGGCCGCCTCCACATCTGAAGTGCTGTCTGGTTTAACACCTAGAAGGAGTGGTAGGTCACTTAAAATAAGGAAGTTAGAGACCAGTTAAATGGGCACGGGTGCAGCCCATAGGTGATAGAAGCCAGAGCACAACAATGCATATAGTCACCATTAAATACTTTTACACCAGCAGCCCGACCTGCCTCTATCCTCTGAAGGGAGTTAGGGATGGGCTGGGCCCGGGTGTAGAGGGTGTGCCGGGTGGGGGTGTAGGAGTGATCTTAAAGGCAGGAGTCAGACTTTGTCAAACAATGAGGAGCACCAGAGCTCATCTCACAGCGAGTCGTCATCATCCTCCGTCCCATGGACAAGACTTACTGATACTGCCTGCCCTTGGCCAACACCCTGTGGTGACGCTGGAAGGGCCCTCGGAGGAGGGAGGGGGTGCTGTGGTAGTTGGGTGGAGTGAATGGAGGAGGGACAGGGAAGGTGGAGTGAATGGAGGAGGGACAGAGAAGGTGGAGAGAATGGAGGAGGGACAGGGAAGGTGGAGTGAAGGGAGGAGGGACAGGGAAGGTGGAGAGAATGGAGGAGGGACAGGGAAGGTGGAGTGAAGGGAGGAGGGACAGGGAAGGTGGAGTGAATGGAGGAGGGACAGGGAAGGTGGAGTGAATGGAGGAGGGACAGAGAAGGTGGAGAGAATGGAGGAGGGACAGGGAAGGTGGAGTGAATGGAGGAGGGACAGGGAAGGTGGAGTGAATGGAGGAGGGACAGAGAAGGTGGAGAGAATGGAGGAGGGACAGGGAAGGTGGAGTGAAGGGAGGAGGGACAGGGAAGGTGGAGTGAAGGGAGGAGGGACAGGGAAGGTGGAGTGAAGGGAGGAGGGACAGGAAAGGTGTGAGCGGCCTGACGTTCTTCCTCCTCCTCCAGCATGTCGCCCTTCTGCTGTGCATTGTTGCAGGACGCAGCAGGTTAGCACGATACTCGAGACCCTCTTGCACTATATTGGAGAGCCTTACCCGAGTGGCCCAGGCATCAGAAGCATATCTTGAAGATGCTGATGCACTCCTGGTTGCTGCATGGGTGTTGTGATAATGGGTGTCTGCATTGGTCATTAGCCAAAACCTCAGTGGGTAACCCCAAGAACCAATGCCTCACCCGAGGGAGTACCTCAAATGAGCCAGGAACCAACCAGTGTGCCAGGGTGTATGCGTTGTGCACGCTGCCTGGGTGTGAGGCATGATGTGCAGCTGGTGGTCACACACCAACTGCACATTCAGGAAGCGGAAGGCCTTCTGATTAAAGAAGGTCACCTCCTGATGAACTGGTTCGCTGAGGGGGACATGTATGCCTTCGATCACTCTCTGGACCTGGGGCATGCCAGAGATGGCGGCAACTCTTGCTGCCGGGCATCCTGGTGTGCCTGGTCCAGATTGAAGGTTATATAATTGTAGCGCACAAAGACTCCGTGAGACGAATAGAGTGAAGTCGATGAGGCTTTATTAAGCGTGTCTGTTCCCCCGAGGCTCGATATAGAATGGCCTGCGGGGGAGGACTCCGGCTTCTTATACTCCACCTTCAGGGCGGAGCTAGAGGTCAACGGCCAACCAGGACCCGGGATCTGTCAGCCAATGACATTAGGGCTTCCAGTCCCACATGACCCCTAATACATACTACCACAATAGTCCGCTGCCCGGATGCATAATATATCAGTGATAGTGCGGATGCACCTGTGTTGCAGATGTTTGTGAGATCCCAGACAGGTCTCCCACTTGACCCCTGGAAAGACGCAGAGACATAAACTTCAGGGTGACCGTTTCCTCCTCAAAACACCCGTGGTGCCAGGTGCACCATCATCTGGCACAGGGTCTCCCTGATTCGCCAAAATCTTTGGCAGCACAGGTGGTCCGAAGGACAGGTGCCGATGGTATAAGCGTGCCCTCATGTGGCATCTCCTTCACACCTCCTCCTCGGCCTGTTGGACATTCGAGCCTCACGTGCTGGCCCCTGCTCTTGTGGGGCAGGCTGCTCTTGTGCAGGGTCCTCCCCGAGCAGGCCCTGTGCCTCCAGCCTCCGTGCATTCAAAATGGGAGCTACGACCAGGTAGATAGTGAGCATTACTGGCTGTACTCCGAAATTCATTCTCGGCAGGGGAGGAAAGAGAAGACGTGGTTAGCAAGGGGAGTATTTTCTAGCCCATCCAACGCCAACACGTTACATAGTCACCCTGAGTTGTACTGCATCGCAACCCTCAACATGTCCCCACCAACTCCACCCCACTCCCACCCTTCAGCCAGTCTCCCCGATACCATGGCGTCCGCACTGCACCCCTGGCCCATCAGCAGGTGGCACCTGGCCTGTGATGTTTGGAGCCTCTGACCTCACCACTCGTCCCATTAAACAGGTGTATGGTGGCAGCCACAACCCGTGTCAGCAATGGGCTCATTGGCCCCTGTCCTGTCTCTCCAGTGAGGTCTACTGGAGTCTCCTCACTGGGTGGACCATGTGTTATCCCACCAGCAGAGTGGCATCTGGTTGTGCGGTACAGTGGGTCACCGTGTGCCACCAATCACCTTCATGCTTAGAGGCTTGTGTGTGGGCAGGATGGGGGTGAGCAAGGGAATGGGCAGCACAGTGGCACAATGGTTAGCACTGCTGTCTCACAGCGCCAGGGACCCGGGTTCAATTCCAGCCTTAGGTGACTGTGGAATTTGAATGTTCTCCACATGTCTATTTGGGTTTCCTCCGGGTGCTCCGGTTTCCTCCCACAGTCCAATGATGTGCGGATTAGGTGCACTGCCCATGATAACTTGCCCCTTAGTGTCCAGGGATGTGCAGGTTAGGTTGGATTGCGGGATAGGGCAGGGGAGTTGGGTGCTCTTTCAGAGGGTTGGTGCAGACTCGATGGGCCGGATGGCCTCCTTCTGTACGGTACGGATTCTATGGTTCCTAAGTGTGCGTCTGCTGGGATCGTAGCTGCAGTGTAATGTGGGTTCTGGGTGTGACACACAGGTTGTTAGAACCTGTGTGGGGGCACTGGTGAGGCCTCTGCCCTGAAAGGGGCAATGTGCCAGGGAGGGTGCTAAAGGCCATGGTACAAGTGTCCTTTGTTTGGAGTGAGCTTTGCTATTTCCCTGCTTCCCCTGCAGTGGGACTGGGTTTCTGATGAGTGAACTGAGGAGTGACAGCACCTGGTGGGCCACTGATTGAGTTTGACCAGACCCATCCCGTTGATGGGTCAGCTGGGGTCTGGGGGTCTCCAGAGGGACGGCCTGGGTGGGTTCATAACCAGAGACTCTCTGAACATTTACAGACACAGTGAGCAGTCAGCAGAGTGAACAGCCAGGTAGCACCAAAGGGGTGTGCTTAAAACACAGGCTGCAGCAATGGGGGTCTGAGCCAGGCCACCCCGATTCCCAGGGAGACACTCCATGTCCACAGACTTGTCACCAAGTTGTTCCCTGCTCCCGGCTCGGACAGCGACGTGGAAATCCCCAGCTCGGACAGCCACCCCCCAGCGTGCCCCATAATTTTGGAGAGATTTTAAGAGTTTTCTTACCTTCTCGCACCCCCTCAGCAGCCATGGCACTCAGGCCACTATTTTGTGCTTATGTGACTTCCGCCTACAAGAGGCGGAGCATCGCGACGGGGTGCAGCATATTGTGTCCAAGCTGCTAATGGCGTCTCAATCCATGGGCCTGTCGGTACAGAGCGTAAACTTCGATACGGCCGCCAGTGAGGGACCAGATCATGGAATAAGAGCTGGGCGCCCATCTCAATTTTTCAATTTCTTTTTTATTCACATTTAGGGTACCCAATTCTTTTTTTTTCCAATTAAGGGGCAATTTAGCGTGGCCAATCCACCTTGTTTGCACATCTTTGGGTTTTGGGGGTGAGACCCATACAGACACAGAGAGAATGTACAAACTCCACATGGACAGTGACCTGGGCTGGGATCGAATCCGGGTCCTCGGCGCCGTGAGGCAGCAGTGCTAACCACTGCGCCATTGTGCCACCCCATTCTCCAGCCGATCGCAATTCGCATTTCCACGTCGCAAAGCGGAGAATTCAGCCCCTTATAAAGAAAACCAAATCCAACATAAACATAGGATTACATTTCATGGGAACATAACTGATTTCAACGAGCATTTACCTTCCCCATATCAGTCATTCTTACTCCAGATACTCTTCTGGTTCTGTGTCTGAGTTGCTGTCTCTCACTCCCTCTGTCTCTGTATGTAGGGCGTTGTCTCTGAGCTGCTGTTCAAATGGAGGACATTGAGAAATAGGAACCGGAAATTGGAGCAACATTCACAAGAGAAATGAAACCAGTGACCCAGAACAACTCAAAATAGAATCAGAGGGCGGCCATTGAGCCTATCGTCTTTATGTCAGCTCTCTGTGCGGGCAACGCCCTCTCCCCGTAGCCATGCGATATATTCTCTTCCGATAATGATCAAATCCCCTTTTTAAATCCTCGAATGAATCGGCATTCCCTCCCCTCCCATCCCACCACAAAGATTCTCCTTGCGTGATCCGCGCTTCTGTCACCAATCACCTTCAGTCTGTGTGCCCTCTGGTTCCTGATCCCTCCACCAATGTGGACAGTTTCTCCCTCTCCGCTCTCTCCCAGACCTCTCTCCCCCTCCTCATCCCCCCCCCCCCTTCCTCACCATCCTCCCCCTACCGCGCCCCCCCCCCCCCCCCCGCCCCCCTCCTCCTCAGAGTTTTGAACACCTGGATCAAATCTCCTGGTCACATTCTCTTCTCTAAAGAGAGAAGTCCCAGCGTCCCTCGGAATTGAAGTGTCTCAACCCTGGAACCATTCTCGTAACTCTTTTCTGCACCTTTCGCTCCAATACCTTCACCAGAATGGGACACATTCCTCCAGGACCGTTTGTTTGAAGGGATTGGAGGAGGGAGCCTCTGGGGATTCTCTGCCTTCAGGGCTGTTGCGACCTGAGTGAGAGGGAGCTGGTAGGATTCGTTGATAAGGAGTTGGTTGTTCAGGGATTCCTCTCAGGTGCTCCCTCAGAATCGAGGATGAGTGGCTTCCATTCTGGTTAGATGGGTTCTGAGATGGCTAATCAGTCTAATGTTTAGAGGGTTAGGTTCATTTATTGGAGGCTTGTGTGCACCCCCCAATACGTGGACTTCGCCTCGGCATTGTCAAGACAAAGTCACTCAATCGGGGGGCGGGGTTGCGCCCACGTTCATCCCAACTGCAAATGGCGGCGTGGGTGTAAAATCGCGTGAGCTCACCGGCCGCATCTCGTTTTCCAATATTTCCCGCCCCTCCCTCCTACCACCCCCCACCCCGCCCGCCAGTGAAGCAACGAAGATACCCCCTCCCCCCCAGGAAGCTGGGGAACATTGTTTCAGTACATTAACATCCCATCAGTGGACTTCCCCGCTGTACTGTTCCCCCTCCCTGCATTCAGAACTACCCCACCCCCACCATCAGACCTAACCCCCCCACCACACCCTGCAATCAGAACTACCCCCCTACTCTCCACCGAAATCTGAACTACCCCCCTACCCTCCATGCATACAGAAATACCCCCACCCCCCTGCATTCAGAACTACCCTCCCCCCCCCCCCCCCCCGCATACAGACCTACCCCCATCCACCCCTACATACAGAACTACCCCCACCTCATCCCCCCTTGCCGAACTGGCTTTTAAAAGAACAGGAACCAAGCTTAGGGAACCTGCCATGGGCACTCGGGGAAGCATAACTCCTACGCTTGTGATCCTGGCAAACCATCACCTTAATCCTGGGTTTGAGAGATACCTCAAATACCTTTCTTGAGGGAGGCAGTGATGAAACTCGTCGCCTGTGCCTGCATTCCATCGAGTGAGGCTCCTAACTGAAATTGTCCATCTTTTCTAGGATCTCACAATTGATCTTAATCAACGAGTCACGGTGGCGGCTGCAGGACATGGTTCGATGAGGATCTTAGGATGTTCAGTGAAAAATACCATTACTTTGGTATTAGTTGTTGGGGTTAAGGGGTTGGTCCGAACACTAATCAAAAAAAAATCAGGCAGAAACATAGAAAATAAGAGCAGGACGAGGCCATTCGGCCCTTCAAACCTGCTCCGCCATGATCATGGCTGATCATCCAATTCAATAGCTGTTATAACCTGCCTGCTTACCATTGGCTGGGGACTAATGACAATCCCACAATCCTGTGGGAGTATGAGCTTCCCCAATGAGGGGGGCGGAGAAACCATTAGTAAACTCCAAGTAGAAATAAAGCTGGCCAGTTTGGAACCAGCAGGAAGGAGTGTGCAGCAAGGGAACTTGCTGCTGCTGTTATATATATATTTTATTGTAAATAAATGTTATTACTTTGTATCCTTAAAACTCGTGCTGGATTCTTCGTGGCCCTCACAAAACTGGCGACGAGGGTTAAAGTGAATAGCTGTCTACACTGCTGAAGCCACCTCCCTGGATTTTTGTTGGATACAGGTTGGAAGTTGTTTTCTATTATACCATGCCTCTGTACGGACGTTTGGATGTTTTTGATGCTGCGCTGGAAAGCTGGAACCAGCTTACTATTTCGTATACTATTCGTATACTATTTGCGTTACTATTTCCGGGCAAACAATATCACTGAAAACGAGAGCCAGGTGGTCATATTGCTCACCGCCTGCGGCCCGCATATGTTTGGGGTGATTAGGAGCCTTACGTACCCAGCTGCGCCGGACACCAAAACGTTTGATGAACTTGTGAATATAGTGGGGCAACATTTTAACCCAACCCTGTCCACGATAGTCCAGCGTTACCGGTTTAATACTGCTGAGAGGACACCTGGAGAATCCCTTGCCGATTTTCTATCCAGGCTACGCAGGATTGCGGAGCACTGTGACTATGGTGAGACCTTGTCAGAAATGTTAGGCGACCGTTTGGTTTGCGGTATTGACAATGCGACCACCCAGAGAAAGTTGTTAGCTGAGCCAACATTGACTTTTCAACAGGCAATTCAAATAGTATTGTCCCGAGAGAGCGCAGAACGAGGAGTGCAGGAGCTACAGGGAATGGAAGTGCATGCCTTGGGGCGCAACCCCTTCCGTCCGAAAACGTCCCTCCACACTCCTGCGGTACCGTGGGGGAGGCGACGTCCGGACCGACGCCAGTGGCCGTCAGACATTCCTCCCCGAAGGGAGCCTTCTCCAGAACCAATGGATGAGGAGCCATGTCCGTGTCAAACTTGTAGGCGCCGCCCCCGTCGCGGACGCCGGTCCTGGGGGCGCCAGAGGCGCTGTCGTTCCGACCGAAACTGGGACCAGCCCAGGGGCCGTAACTGGGACCAGCCCAGGGGCCGTACCTTCCATGTGGATGAACCTGCAGCGACTACTCCTGAGGACGTGGGGACGGAGGATGACTGCCTGCAGCTGCATTGTGTGGCAGCTCCCCATGTGGCCCCCATTAAGGTGACAGTACGGGTCAATGGTCACCCGCTTGAGATGGAGTTGGACACTGGCGCAGCGGTCTCCGTGATCGCCCAGAGGACATTCGACCGCATCAAGCAGGGTATACAGACCCTTACATTAACCGACTCACAGGCCAGGTTGGCCACCTACATGGGGGAACCACTGGACATTGCAGGAACTACAATGACCCCTGTTGTTTATGGACGCCAGGAGGGGCGTTTCCCACTTATCATGGTGCGCGGCCATGGGCCCAGCCTGTTGGGTCGGGACTGGTTGCGCCATTTGCGGTTGCAATGGCAGCACATCCTCCAAACAGTTTCTGAAGGGTTGACTGAGGTGCTAGGACGATACCCAGATGTATTCCAGCCTGGTTTGGGGAAAATAAAAGGGGCCGTAGCCCGTATCCAAGTTGAACCAGGAGCCACGCCGCGCTATTTCCGGGCGCGCCTGGTGGCTTATGCCTTGCTCGAGAAGGTAGAAGGGGAGCTCACTCGTTTGGGTATTATCAAGCCCGTCCGTTTAGCTGACTGGGCAGCACCAATTGTACCTGTAATGAAGCCAGATGCCACAGTTCACTTGTGTGGCGACTATAAACTTACAGTGAATACGGCTTCCCGACTCGACCGATATCCAATGCCTCGTGTGGTGGTATGTATTAGGGGTAATGTGGTACCTGTGAAGCTGAGAGGCTATTGGCTGACAGGTCCCGGGACCTGGTTGGATCTGCCGACTTCTGGCTCCGCCCTGAAGGCGGACTATAAGAGCTCGAGCTTCTCTCCGCAGCCTCATTCTGTTGCTGAGCTGCTGGGGACAAGTCTCGCCAACTTCCAAAAGTTCCTTCAGACCGCAAACGCCCAGAACGTCACATATAATGAGGAAAAATGCGTTTTTAGCACAAACCGTTTGGCCATCCTGGGATACGCAGTGCGCAATGGAGTAATAGGCCCCGACCCCGAACGCATGCAATTTCCCCTCCCCCACTGCTCCAAAGCCCTGAAACGTTGCCTGGGCTTCTTTTCATGTTACGCCCAGTGGGTCCCCAGTATGCAGACAAGGCCCGCCCGCTAACACAGTCCACTACCTTCCCCCTGTCGACAGAGGCTCACCAGGCCTTCAGCCGCATCAAAGCAGATATCGCAAAGGCCACGATGCGCGCCATCGACGAGTCCCTCCCCTTCCAGGTCGAGAGCGACGCATCCGATGTAGCTCTGGCGGCCACCCTTAACCAAGCGGGCAGACCCGTGGCCTTTTTCTCCCGGACCCTCCACGCCTCAGAAATCCGCCAGTCCTCAGTGGAAAAGGAACCCAAGCCATAGTGGAAGCTGTGCGACATTGGAGGTATTACCTGGCCGGCAGGAGATTCACTCTCCTCACCGACCAACGGTCGGTAGCCTTTATGTTCGATAATGCACAGCGGGGCAAAATCAAGAATGACAAGATCTTAAGGTGGAGGATCGAGCTCTCCACCTTCAACTATGAGATCTTGTATCGTCCCGGAAAGCTGAACGAGCCGTCCGATGCCCTGTCCCGCGGCACATGTGCCAACGCACTAATAGACCGCCTCCAAGCCCTCCACGAAGACCTCTGCCACCCGGGGGTCACCCGATTCTACCATTTTATAAAGTCCCGCAACCTCCCCTACTCTGTGGAGGAGGTCCGTACAGTCACCAGGAACTGCCACATCTGCGCAGAGTGCAAACCGCACTTTTTCAGGCCGGATAGAGCGCACCTGATCTAGGCTTCCAGCCCCTTTGAACGCCTCAGTTTGGATTTCAAAGGGTCCCTCCCCTCCACCGACCGCAACGCATACTTCCTGAACGCGGTGGACGAGTACTCCCGTTTCCCCTTCGCCATCCCCTGCCCCGACATGACAGCGGCCACAGTCATTAAAGCCCTTGACACCATATTCACACTGTTCGGTTTCCCCGCGTATATCCATAGCGACAGGGGGTCCTCCTTCATGAGTGACGAGCTGCGCCAGTTCCTGCTCAGCAAGGGCATAGCCTCGAGCAGGACGACCAGCTACAACCCCCGGGGGAATGGGCAAGTAGAGAGGGAGAACGGCACGGTCTGGAAGACCGTCCTACTGGCCCTACGGTCCAGGGATCTCCCAGTTTCACGGTGGCAGGAGGTCCTCCCGGACGCTCTCCACTCCATCCAGTCACTGCTGTGTACCACCACTAACCAAACGCCTCATGAGCGCCTCCTTGTCTTCCCCAGGAAGTCCTCCTCCGGAACGTCACTGCCGACCTGGCTGGTGGCCCCAGGACCCATCTTGCTCCGGAAACATGTGCGGGCGCACAAATCGGACCCGTTGGTCGAGAGGGTCCACCTTCTCCACGCGAACCCACAGTACGACGTGGCGTACCCCGACGGCCGACAGGACACGTTCTCCCTGCGGGACCTGGCGCCCGCCGGCAACACACACACACCCCCAACACCGATCACCCCCTCCCTGCCACCGGCGCACCCCGCGACCGCCCCCTTCCCGCGGGGATCGGTCCTCCTCCCGTGCCCGCCCAGGAGTAAAACAGGAACAAATAGCGAAACGCTCCCGGAGACGACAACGCCCGAGCAAGCACCTGCACCACCACCGGGGCTGAGGATATCGACGAGGAAGACCAGACCGCCCGCTCGACTCGTGGAATCCGCGTGACACCAAGAAAAAGCAAGAATGTTGTAACACAAAAAAAAAATGTTTTTGCCCGTATTGTAAATAGTTCTCACAAACTTGTACATAGCCCAGTGTAGGGCTAAAGCTGTATTAACACAGTCCGAAATTTGTTCCAGGGCCAGCCTTGTAAACCCCTACCACCATGCGAACCATCACCCCACCGGGTTCCTTTTTAACAAGGGGTGAATGTGGTGGTATGTATTAGGGGTAATGTGGTACCTGTGAAGCCGAGAGGCTATTGGCTGACAGGTCCCGGGTCCTGGTTGGATCTGCCGACTTCTGGCTCCGCCCTGAAGGCGGAGTATAAGAGCTCGAGCTTCTCCCCGCAGCCTCATTCTGTTGCTGAACTGCTGGGGACAAGTCTCGCTTAATAAAGCCTAGATAGACTTCATCGCTTCTCGTCTCGCGTAAGTCATTGTGCGCTACACCTCGCATAGAGGATCTCTACGCGAAGCTTGCAGGCGGACTCTCCTTCACAAAATTAGATATGAGTCACGCCTACCTGCAGTTGGAGCTGGACCCTGCCTCCCGACCATATGTAACGATTAATACACACCGGGGCCTGTATGAATATACACGGTTGCCCTTTGGAGTATCCTCTGCCTGCTCTATTTTTCAACGCGTTCTGGAGGGCATTTTGAGAGGTTTACCACGTGTTGCTGTCTACTTAGATGACGTTTTGATTACAGGGACGTCGGAGCAGGAACATTTGGAAAATCTGGAGGCTGTCCTTAGACGCTTTTCGGAGGCTGGAGTCCGTTTACGTCACACAAAGTGCGTATTTCAGGCAAAGGAAGTAGTCTACCTAGGTTATCGGGTGGACCGCGAAGGTTTGCACCCTGTCGCAGAGAAGGTGTGTGCGATTCAACAGGCCCCCGCCCCGACTGACACTTCGCACCTTCGTTCTTTTCTCGGTCTCGTAAACTATTACGGGAAGTTCCTCCCCAATCTGGCAACTACGCTGGCCCCTTTGCACCTTCTGCTAAAGAAAAATCACACCTGGGTTTGGGGTCAGCCGCAAGAAACCGCTTTCCGGCGGGTAAAGCAACAATTGTCGTCGTCTGGGTTACTAACCCACTATGATCCTGGAAAGCCTTTGCTCGTCACATGTGATGCAACCCCGTATGGTATTGGGGCCGTCCTGTCCCACAAGATGGAGAACGGGGCCGAGCGACCGATAGCTTTCGCCTCCTGCAGCGGAGAAAAAGTACGCGCAGATCGAGAAGGAGGGCCTGGCAGTGTTTTTTGCGGTGAAACGCTTCCACCAGTACATGTATGGCTGCCATTTTGCTATTGTGACTGATCATAAGCCTCTGCTGGGACTTTTCAGAGAGGATAAGCCAATACCGCCCATTGCTTCCACACAGATCCAGCGCTGGGCTTTGTTGCTCGCTGCCTGCGAGTATTCTCTGGAGCACAAACCAGGTACGCAGATAGCGAATGCCGACACACTGAGCCGATTGCCTTTATCGACCGGCCCCATGTCGACCCCCACGACTGGTGAGGTGGTTGCAACCCGAGATTTTATGGACACCTTGCCTGTCACGGCATCACAGATCCGTGAGTGGACCCAGACGGAGCCAGTCCTGTCAAAGGTCGGCACATAGTCCTGTATGGTGGGCAGCATTGACAGCTCCCAGGCGAGTTGCGGGCATTTTCCTCCAAGCTGTCAGAATTCAGCGTGGAAGACGGCATCCTCTTGAGGGGGACGCGTGTGATTGTCCCGGAAAAAGGCCAGGAGCTGATACTAACAGACTTGCACAGGTGTGACCAAAATGAAAATGTTGGCCTCGAGTTATGTCTGGTGGCCAGGCCTCGACACCGACATTGAGAAGGTGGCCCAAAACTGCTCCATTTGCCAGGAGCATCAGAAGCTTCTGCCGGCCGCTCCCCTACATCACTGGGAATGGCCAGGGCGGCCTTGCATGCAGATTTCGCAGGCCCTTTTCAAGAATCCATGTTCCTTCTATTAATCAACGCCCAGTCTAAATGGCTAGATGTGCATAAGATGCAGGGGACAACGTCCTGCGCAACAATTGAAAAGATGCGTTTGTCCTTTAGCACGCATGGCCTCCCCGAGGTGCTGGTCACGGATAACGGCACTCCATTCACGAGCGAGGAGTTTGCGAGGTTCATGAAGATGAACGGCATACGCCATATCCGCACTGTCCCTTACCAACCGGCTTCAAATGGGTTGGCAGAGCGCAGACATTCAAAAGAGGACTAAAGAAGCAGTCTTCCGGATCAATGGACACGAGACTGGCTCACTTTTTGTTTACGTACAGGACCACCCCCCATGCAGTGACTGGGGTAGCTCCCGCAGAACTCCTAATGGGCCAGAGACTTCGCACCCGCCTTAGTATGGTTTTCCTGGACATTGGCGCAAAAGTACGCCGCACACAAGAACGGCAGGGACAGGGATTTTCTCGGCATCGGCCAATTTGGTAGTTTGCGCCCAGTGACCCAGTGTTCGTTTGGAATTTTGCTAGTGGTGCCCAGTGGGTTCCTGGCATAATCTTTCGCCAAACGGGCCCTATACCTTACCAGGTGCAAGCCCAGGGTCGTCTCCAGCGCAAACATGTAGACCACGTTCGGTCCAGAAACTATCCCCTCCAAAGATTCCCCACCCCCGGAGCTCATTTCTACAGCCGCAGAGGCCAGAGACAAGGGAAGGTAGTCCTCACAATCTTCCACTGGTGCCTCACTCAAAGCCTGCGCAGGTCATTACAGAACCGAATGGAGATAGAGACGCTGACATGATGGAGGCAGCAGACTCTGACTCCGAGATGGAGACACAGGATGCATCAGAGGGGGAATCCTCGGGTTCACGGGCCGTGGGTGTACAACCGTTACGCCGTTCATCACGGAAGCGCCGGTCTCCGTCTCGTTACACGCCACCTGATCCAGCACTGCGTGCAAATGGTGTCCGGCCTGCGGCAAAATGAGTCCGAAGCCCTCCTTCGCCAGGGTCTTCGGTGGATTCCTTGGACTTTGGGGGGGAGGGATGTTATAACCTGCCTACTTACCATTGGCTGGGGACTAATGACAATCCCACAATCCTGTGGGAGCTTCCCCAATGAGGGGGGCGGAGAAACCATTAGTAAACTCCAAGTAGAAATAAAGCTGGCCAGTTTGGAACCAGCAGGAAGCAGTGTGCAGCAAGGGAACTTGCTGCTGCTGTTATATATATATGTTATTGTAAATAAATGTTATTACTTTGTATCCTTAAAACTCGTGCTGGATTCTTCGTGGCCCTCACAAAAATAGCCTAATCCAGCCTCGCCCCCACCCTCCAATATCCCTTGGTCCCCTTCGTCCTCAGTGCTATATCTTTTTTAAAATAAATTTAGAGTACCCATTTATTTTTTTCCAATTAAGGGGCAATTTAGCATGGCCAATCCACCTAACCTGCACATCTTTGGGTTGTGGGGGTGAGACCCACGCAGACAAGAGGAGAGTGTGCAAACTGCTCTCCCCTTGTCTGCGTGGGTCTTACTCCCACAACAGTGACCCGGGGCCAGGATCAAACCCGGGTCCCCAGCGCCGTGAGGCAGCAGTGCTAACCACTTAACGGGCCGAATGGCCTCCTTCTGCACTGTATGTTCGATGTTCTACTGCACCACCGTGTCACCCCATAGTGCTATATCTAACTGCTTCTTGAAAACATACAATGCTTTGGCCTCAACTACTTTCTGTGGTAACAAATTCCACAGGCTCACTACTCTTTGGGTGAAGAAATTTCTCCTCATTTTTTGTCCTAAATGGTTTACCCTGTATCCTCAGACTGTGACCCCTGGTTCTGGACACATCCACCATCGGGAACAACCTTCCTGCATCTACCCTGTCCAGTCCTGTTAGAATTTTTCTTTTTTTATAAATGTTTTTTATTGGGTTTTTGAATAAAGTATATTGACTGTTATGTACGCAAAATAGAATACATATATATATATATATATATATATATGTGTATACATAGAAGAGAAGTTAGAATAAAATAACTGGTAGGATATTATGTGCTGGCTCAACAACAGCAGCTCTGTACAATTGGCAGTATTGTTTTTAGCACATAAGTAGGCATCTGTTTGTGGGGGGGGGGGGGAAACTGGGGGGGGTGGGGGGGGTACATACACATTTGGGCGCCGGGGAAACAATTACAGAACAATTACAGAGGGCAATACGTGAATGGATCTGGTGTTGGTGTTGTCGCTTGCTTCTCCCGGACGGTTTTCGCTGCCGTTGTCGTCTCGCGATCACCTCTGCTTCAGCCGTTTGTCCTGTCTTTTGCCCGGATTTTCCTTGTTCTCTGCTCCTGTAAATGCCAAGTTTGTTATTGTTTCCCGTGCCTTCCTTCCGGCTGTCATTTCCTTGCCTCCCCCCCACCTCACTGGTTCCCCTCTATTGTTCCCTGTCTCCTCCCTCTTCCACCTCCTCCCTTCCCTCCCCTTCTCCTGTGGTTCACCTTTCTTTTCTCTTAGGTTTAGCTGCTATCGCCCCCCCCCCCCCCACCCCCCCTCCCGTCTATCCCTCCCTCTCCCGCCTCGGCTACTTTCCCCTGATTCTTGGCTACCTGGCTATTCTTCAGCTTGTTCGTTGGCCACAAACAGGTCCCGGAACAATTGGGTGAATGGCTCCCATGTTCTGTGGAAGATGTCGTCCTGTTAGAATGTTATAGGTTTCTATGAGATCCCCCCTCATTCTCCTGAACTCCAGTGAATACAATCCTAACCAATTCAATTTCTCCTCGTACATCAGTCCTGCCATCCCAGGAATCAGTCTGGTCAACCTTTGCTGCATTCCCTCTATAGCTAGGACATCCTTCCTGAGATAAGGCAACCAAAATTGCACACAATATTCCAGGTGTGGCCTCATCAAGGTCCTGTATAATTGCAGCAACACATCCCTGCTCCTGTACTCGAATCCTCTCGCTATGAAGATGTTACAAGGACAGTGACAGCAAAAAGCCCTTGGGTGCTTTCAAAATCTTATGACCATAATCTAACTTCAAACATATGAACATTTTTTAAAAATATATATATATTTTATTGAAATTTTTTTCCCTGAGCAACATTTTTCCCACTTACAAAACAAGCGAAACGATAACAGTAACAAAACAGAAATTTTTTAACTTTTTAACAATAATAATAATAGTAATAATATACAAGTAACAAAACCTCGTACTCTATTGACCTATACTCAACTGCCTCCCCCCCTCCCCCCCCTCCCCCCTGGGTTGCTGCTGCTGGTCATCCGTCTTCCCTCTAACGTTCCCCTAGGTAGTCGAGAAATGGCTGCCACCGCCTGGTGAACCCTTGAGCCGATCCTCTCAGGGCAAACTTTATCTGCTCCAGTTTAATAAACCCAGCCATATCGTTTACCCAGGCCTCCAGTCCGGGGGGTTTCGCCTCCTTCCACATGAGTAGGATCCTGCGCCGGGCTACGAGGGACGCAAAGGCCACGACATCGGCCTCTTTCGCCTCCTGCACTCCCGGCTCTTCCGCAACTCCAAATAGAGCTAACCCCCAGCCTGGTTTGACCCGGGCCTTCACCACCTGCGAAATCACTCCTGTCACTCCCTTCCAATACCCTTCCAGTGCCGGGCACGCCCAAAACATATGTGCGTGGTTTGCAGGGCTCCCGCCACACCTCCCACATTTGTCCTCCACTCCAAAGAACCTGCTCAATCTTGCCCCCGTTATGTGTGCTCTATGGAGCACCTTAAATTGAATCAGGCTAAGCCTGGCGCATGAGGAAGAGGAATTTACCCTGCTTAGGGCATCAGCCCACATACCCTCCTCTATCTCCTCCCCTAATTCTTCTTCCCACTTTCTTTTTAGTTCGCCCACCGACTCCTCCCCCTCTTCCCTCATCTCTCTATAAATCTCTGACACCTTGCCCTCTCCGACCCACACCCCTGAAAGCACCCTGTCCTGTATCCCCTGTGTCGGGAGCCGCGGAAATTCCCTCACCTGTTGTCTAGTAAACGCCCTCACCTGCATATATCTCAAGAAATTCCCCCGGGGTAACTTATACTTTTCCTCCAGTGCTCCCAAGCTCGCAAAAGTCCCATCTATGAATAAATCTCCCACCTTCCTAATTCCCAACTGGTACCAGCTCTGAAATCCTCCATCCATTCTTCCTGGGGCGAACCTATGGTTGTTCCTGATAGGGGACCCCACCAGGGTTCCCCGCACCCCTCTCTGTCGCCTCCACTGTCCCCATATGTTCAGTGTTGCCGCCACCACCGGGTTCGTAGTGTACTTTTTCGGTGAGAACGGTAGCGGCGCCGTCACCAGCGCCTCTAGACTCGTCCCTTTACAGGACCTTCTCTCCAGCCTTTTCCACGCCGCTCCCTCACCCTCCATCATCCATCTACGTATCATTGCCACATTGACGGCCCAATAATAATCTCCCAAATTCGGTAGTGCCAGTTCTCCTCTGTCCCTACTGCGCTGCAGGAACCCCCTCCTTACTCTCGGAACTTTCCCTGCCCACACAAAGCTCGTAATGCTCCTATCTATTTTATTAAAAAAGGTCCTGGTGATTAAAATAGGGAGACATTGAAATACAAATAAGAACCTCAGGAGGACCATCATCTTAATTGCCTGCACCCTGCCCGCCAGCGATAAAGGCTGCAGGTCCCACCACTTAAAGTCCTCCTCCATTTGTTCTACCAGCCGTGTCAGATTAAGTCTGTGCAAGGTTCCCCAGCTCCTAGCGATCTGAATCCCCAAGTATCGGAAATTTCTTTCCACTTTCCTTAGCGGTAAGCCTTCTATCTCTCTACTCTGGTCCCCTGGATGTATCACATATAATTCACTCTTCCCCATGTTTAACCTATACCCCGCGAATTCCCCGAACCTCCTCAAGATTCGCATAACCTCTTTCATCCCCCCCGCTGGGTCCGACACGTATAGCAATAGGTCATCCGCGTATAACGAGACTCGGTGTTCTTCTCCCCCTCTAGTCACCCCTCTCCATTTCCTGGAGTCTCTCAGCGCCATGGCCAGAGGTTCAATTGCCAGCGCAAACAACAATGGAGACAGCGGGCATCCCTGTCTTGTTCCCCTATATAATCGGAAATACTCCGATCTATGTCGACCTGTAACTACGCTTGCCGTTGGTGCCCCATAAAGTAGTCTAACCCAGCGAATAAATCCGTTCCCAAACCCAAACCTCCTTAACACTTCCCATAAATACTCCCACTCCACCCTATCAAATGCCTTCTCTGCGTCCATTGCCGCCACTATCTCTGCCTCCCCCTCCACTGAGGGCATCATTATCACCCCTAATAGCCGTCGCACATTAACATTCAATTGTCTCCCTTTTACGAACCCTGTCTGGTCTTCGTGCACCACCCCTGGGACACAGTCCTCTATCCTCGATGCCAGCACCTTTGCTAGCAGTTTGGCGTCCACGTTCAATAGTGAAATAGGTCTATAGGACCCACACTGCATCGGATCTTTGTCCCTCTTCAAAATTAGCGATATCGTCGCCTCCGACATTGTCGGGGGTAGTGTCCCCCCTTCCCTGGCCTCATTGAACATCCTTGCCAACAACGGGGCCAACAAGTCCACATATTTTCTGTAGAATTCCACCGGGAACCCGTCTGGCCCCGGGGCCTTCCCTGCTTGCATGCTTCCCAGTCCCTTAATAACCTCGTCCACCTCAATCGGCGCCCCCAGGCCTGCCACCGCCTGCTCCTCCACTTTTGGGAACCTCAACTGGTCTAGGAACTGCCGCATCCCCTCCTCTCCCTCTGGGGGCTGAGACCTATACAGTTCTTCATAAAAGGTCTTAAACACCTCATTTATCTTTCCTGTCCTTCGCACGGTGTCTCCCCTTTCATCCCTAATTCCTCCTATCTCCCTCGCTGCTGCCCTCTTTCGCAGTTGGTGTGCCAACAGGCGACTAGCCTTTTCCCCATATTCATACCTCCTCCCCTGTGCCTTCCTCCACAGTACCTCCGCCTTTCTGGTGGTCAGAAGGTCAAACTCGGTCTGGAGTCGTCTCCTCTCCCTGTACAGCTCCTCCTCCGGGGTCTCTGCAAATTCCCTGTCCACCCTTTAAATCTCCCCCAGTAATCTATCCCTTTCCTTGGCCTCTGTTTTCCTTTTGTGGGCCCCAATAGAAATCAGCTCTCCTCTGACCACCGCTTTTGGTGCTTCCCAGACCACTCCCACAGGGACCTCGCCGTCGTCATTGACCTCCAGGTATCTCTCGATACACCCCCTCACTCTTGCACACACTCCCTCATCCGCCATCAGTCCCACATCTAATCGCCAGAGTGTTCTCTGCTCCCTGTCCTCTCCTACTTCCAGGTCCACCCAATGTGGGGCATGATCCGAAACCGCTATGGCTGAGTATTCAGCTTCTTCCACCCTAGAGATCAACGACCTTCGTAGAACAAAAAAATCTATCCGGGAGTACACTTTATGGACGTGGGAGAAGAAGGAATACTCTCTAGCCCTGGGTCTAGGAAATCGCCATGGATCCACTCCCCCCATTTGGTCCATAAACCCCTTAAGTACCTTGGTCGCTGCCGGCCTTCTTCCAGTCCTTGAGCTGGATCTATCTAGCCCCGGGTCCAGCACCGTATTGAAGTCGCCTCCTAAAATCAAATTTCCTGCCTCCAAGTCCGGAAAACGCCCCAGCATCCGTCTCATGAACCCCGCATCGTCCCAATTTGGGGCATACACATTAACCAACACGACCTCCATTCCCTCCAGCCTACCACTCACCATTACATATCTACCTCCACTATCTGCTACGATGTTCTTTGCTTCAAATGCTACCCGTTTCCCCACCAAAATGGCCACCCCTCTGTTCTTTGCGTCCAGTCCTGAGTGGAACACCTGTCCCACCCATCCTTTCCTGAGTCTAACTTGGTCCGCCACCTTTAGGTGCGTCTCTTGCAGCATAACCACGTCTGTCCTTAGTCCTTTCAAATGCGCGAGCGCTCGGGCCCTTTTTATCGGCCCATTCAGGCCTCTCACGTTCCACGTGATCAGCCTCACTGGGGGGCTACCTGCCCCCCTCCCGTGTCGACTAGCCATTACCTTCTCTAGGCCAGTCCCATATCCCGCCTCCGCGCTCCCGCTCGCTCCCCCAGCGTCGCATTCCGCCCCCGACCACCTTCTCTTTAGCCATTTCCTTTTGGATTTCCGCAGCAGCAACCCAGTTGTCCCCTTCCCCCGCTAGATCCCTATCTAGCTTGATTGCTCCCCCCATATCACTTCCGTAAGTCAGCTGACTTCAACTGACCCCGGCTACTCCTGCTCGCTCCTCGGCCCCCCCGGTGTGAGGGAACTCCCATCCGCCTTGCGCCTGTTTTCCCGCCTTATTCTTTCTGGTGCGGGAACATCCCTTTACCTGTCCCGCCTCTTATGGCGCAGCTCCCTTTCCCCTCCCCCTCTCCTTCCCCATTCTCTGACTATGTCCCGCCTCTCCCCCCTCACCGGCGCCCACATTTCCCCAGTGTCCCCCCCTTCCCTGTTTACTTCTCGCTTAACTTTCACCATCCCATTAACAAAAACAATAATAACAACAATAACAGTTCCCTGCAGCATCAGTCCCTCAGTTCCGGTCCAGTTTCTCTTCATTGATGAAGGACCATGCTTCCTCCGCCGTCTCGAAATAATATTGTCTCTCCTGATGCGTGACCCATAGTCTTGCCGGCTTCAGCATCCCAAACTTCACCTTCCTTTTGTGCAAAACCTCTTTGGCTCGGTTGAAGCTCGCCCTCCTTCTCGCCACCTCCGCACTCCAATCCTGGTAGATCCTTACCACCGCATTCTCCCATCTGCTACTCCGCACCTTTTTGGCCCATCTCAGGACCTCTTCTCTGTCCTTAAGGCGGTAGAATCGCACGATTATCGCCCTCGGTGGTTCTCCCGCTTTTGGTCTTCTCGCCGGGATCCGATTTGCCCACTCCACCTCCATGGGGCCCGCAGGGGCCTCAGCACCCATCAGTGAGCTCAGCATCTTACTTGCGTACGCTCCACAGTCCACTCCTTCCACACCCTCCGGGAGACCTAGTATCCTAAGGTTCTTCCTTCGCGCTCCATTTTCAAGGGCCTCAATCCTGTCAGCACACTTTTTATGAAGTGCCTCGTGCGTCTGAGTCTTGACCGCCAGGCCCAGGACCTCGTCCTCAATACCTGACACCTTCTGTTCCACCACGCGAAGTTCCGTCTCCTGGGTCTTTAAAGTCTCCTTAAGCCCCTCAATTGCCTGTAACAACGGGGTCATTACCTCCTTCTTCAGCAGGTCCACGCACCGTCTCACCACCTCGTCCTGCTCAGGCCCCCATGTCGCCTGCGATTTCTCCGCCGCCATTTTGTTTCACTCCCTCTCTCTCTCTCTCTGATCTTCTGGCTGCAGATTCTTTGGGCTGCAGCCGCCGCCACCGGTTTTTCCCTCCGTCTTTCGGGGGGGGGGGCTCCCTTCCCTCGCGCCTCGCACCGGGTTTTACGGCCATCCAAGTCCCCGTTGGGGCTCTTAAAAGAGCCCGAAGTTCCGTCGGAGCTGGAGCCGCCGAAACGTGCGGCTAGCTCATCCCTGCCGCAACCGGAAGTCCACATATGAACATTTTTAAGCATGCTGTTATGTTTGTGTATTATAATAGATGAATCTGTGTATGACAGAACATCTAGTTCAAGACCAGCTATTTAATGTTGAATAAACTGTGGGTAAGCTGAACTATTGCTGACAAAGCTGCAGATTCTTTAACCATGCTACAAACAGCTCCTGTCACTCTGATCAAGACTGGTTCTGTCTGGGTCCAGTGATCTGTTCCTCTTGCATTACACCTAGTGGCCGGAGGCTATATACACTTCTATATACACTGTTACTGCATATCATTACACCCCCTTTTCTTGAGATTTTAAAAACATGCTACACATCATTTCTGTAAAAAATGCACATGATATGAGTAACAATGTCCTTAACACAATTCACAAATGTTATTGTCCAATCACAGATTCAGCCGCTCTGGTTTCTTTATCTTCCTTGTCGCTCTTCTCAACCTTGGTGAACCTGTGTTACTACTTTGAACATCTCTCAGTGTATCTGATAAGGTTGTGTCACTGTTTTGAATGTCGTTTTGTATATTCAAGTCTGACTCTTCCAATTTTTGTGTTGATGTGGAGATGCCGGCATTGGACTGGGGAGAGCACAATAAGACGTCTTACAACACCAGGTTAAAGTCCAACAGGTTTGTTTTGAATCACTAGCTTTCGGAGCACTGCTCCTTCCTCAGGTGACTGAAGAGGTGGGTTCCAGAAACATACATAGACATAGATATACCACACTCCCACCAATTGCCTTCAAACAACCGCGCAACCACAAACAAACCATTGTTTGCAGCAAACTACCCAACCTTCAGAACAGCGACCACGACACCACACAACCCTGCCATGGCAATCTCTGCAAGACGTGCCAGATCATCGACATGGATACCACCATTACACGTGAGAACACCACCCACCAGGTACGTGGTACATACTCGTGCGACTCGGCCAATGTTGTATACCTCATACGCTGCAGGAAAGGATGTCCCGAAGCGTGGTACATTGGCGAGACCATGCAGACGCTGTGACAACGGATGAAAGGACATCGCGCGACAATCACCAGGCAGGAATGTTCCCTTCCAGTCGGGGAACACTTCAGCAGTCAAGGGCATTCAGCCTCTGACCTTTGGGTAAGTGCTCTCCAAGGCGGCCTTCAGGACGCGCGACAATGCAGATTCGCCGAGCAGAAACTTATAGCCAAGTTCCGCACACATGAGACACGAGGTCAATCGGGACCTTGGATTCATGTCGCATTACATTCACCCCCCCCCCCCCCCAACCACCTGGCCAAGGCTTGCAAAATCCTACCAACTGCTCTGGCTTGAGACAATTCACACCTCTTTAACCTGTGATTATCCCTCTCTCCAGTTGTTCCGTCTGGACCTGTAAAGACTTAATTGCCTGCAAAGACTCGCATTCAAAGTATCGTCCTGCATCTTCGACTTTGTCTGTATATGTGTTTCTGGAACCCACCTCTTCATTCACCTGAGGAAGGAGCAGTGCTACAAAAGCTAGTGATTTGAAACAAACCTGTTGGACTTTAACTTGATGTTATAAGACTTCTTACAATGTTTGTGTTGGTTCAGATTGATAGAAGTCTTCACTAACACCATCGTCTTGCTGTTCTTGAGCAGGTTCTTTTGTTTTCAACAGTGCCCTATGATTTTTTTCTCAAAATCTGTCCTTGTTCTGTCATCACCGTGTATGATCTTGGACCTGCTTCTTGTCGTCCAGGAGCTTTTCTAGACCATCCTCAATCCTTACATCATCGCTTGGTAACAAAGATTTAAGACTCCTGGTCATTCTATCATACTATGCCTTCTGTTTTTGCTTCTGAGATTCCAGCTTACGTCTTAACGTTTCGTTTTGCCTTGTCTTTGTGTGGAATGGCAATGTGGTACGTAGCTTGTGATTCATCAGTAACTCTGCAGGTGACAAACCACAGCTTGAAGGTGAAGTTCTATAACTCAGTAGAGCTAGATATGGATCAGTTTTGCTGTCTAGCAGTTTTTAATACCTGCTGTATTATTTAAATTCCCTTCTCCGCTTTACCATTCCATTGTGGGTACAATGGACTCAAAGTAATGTGTTCAAAATCATATTGTATCACAAACTCTTGCTATTCCTTGCAATTAAAACATGGACTATTATCACTTACCACATGTATGCCATGTCTTGCAAACGTTGATTTTGTATGCTTTATCAATCAACTTGCTGAGGAGCTTGACAGAAGGGTTATTGATAGTAATCAACTATTTTCTGATAGGTAAAAAGGGTATTTTAATGTAAATATTAAAGCCCAGTTTTAATACCCATTTTAAAATAAGGATTTCAGTACTCATGACCTTAGACCATGACAAAACACATAACTTCAACAGAAGCAGAAAAGCCTGACACATGCACAAACTAATTGTAGATTAAAACAACATTTTTGCTGACAAAATGAACAAGCTATTGTCCTAATGAACAGATTTTCAAAGTCAGTTTGACATTAAGAAATAAGCTGGTAATCGAGATCAAGGTCAAGTAAGCGCCATAGCAATATGAAGGCACCATTGTCCAGAATGTGGATAAAGCGAAGTCAGCAGAAAACCAGTAAAAACCAGTCTTTTTAAAAAAATATATTTTATTCAAGATTTTTGGCCAAACATAACAATACGTAGTGTTTCTTTTACACAACAATAAAGCAATATAAATAACAGTGGCCAGTTTTAAACAAATAAATAAATAATATATAAACAAAAACAAAAACAGAACTAAATGGCAACTGCCTTGTCCAAAATAAATACTCTCCAAAAATACAATCCAACAATCCAATATACAATTACCTATAACAAATACCTATACATATACAATAACATCCCTGAGAGCCGTCCGATTCCTCCCCCCCCCCTCCCCCCGGGTTGCTGCTGTTGTCTACTTCTTTTCCATTCCCTCTATCTTTCCGTGAGGTAATCGACGAACGGTTGCCACCGCCTGGTGAACCCCTGAGCCGAACCCCTTAACATGAACTTAATCCGTTCTAACTTTATAAACCCTGCCATGTCGTTTATCCAGGTCTCCACACCCGGGGGTTTGGCTTCCTTCCACATTAACAATATCCTGCGCCGGGCTACAAGGGGCGCAAAGGCCAACACGTCAGCCTCTCTCGCCTCCTGCACTCCCGGCTCTTCTGCAACCCCAAATATAGCCAACCCCCAGCTTGGTTCGACCCGGACCCCCACCATCTTCGAAAGCACCTTTGCCACCCCCACCCAGAACCCCTGTAGTGCCGGGCATGACCAGAACATGTGGGTGTGATTCGTTGGGCCTCTCGAGCATCTCGCGCACCTATCCTCTACCCCCAAAAATTTACTAAGCCGTGCTCCAGTCATATGCGCCCTGCGTAACACCTTAAATTGTATCAGGCTTAGCCTGGCACACGAGGACGATGAGTTTATCCTACGTAGGGCATCAGCCCACAGCCCCTCCTCAATCTCCTCCCCCAGTTCTTCTTCCCATTTCCCTTTCAGCTCATCTCCCATAATCTCCCCCTCGGCCCTCATTTCCCTGTATATGTCCGACACCTTACCATCCCCCACCCATGTCTCTGAGATCACTCTATCCTGCACCTCCTGCGTCGGGAGCTGCGGGAATTCCCTCACCTGTTGCCTCGCAAAAGCCCTCAATTGCATGTACCGAAATGCATTCCCTTGGGGCAACCCATATTTTTCCGTCAGCGCTCCCAGACTCGCAAACGTCCCATCTACAAACAGATCTCTCAGTTGTACTACCCCAGCTCTTTGCCATGCTCCAAATCCCCCATCCATTCTCCCCGGAACGAACCTATGATTGTTTCTGATCGGGGACCGCACCGAAACTCCCGTCCTTCCCCTATGCCGTCTCCATTGCCCCCAAATTTTCAATGTAGCCACCATCACCGGGCTTGTGGTGTATTTCTTTGGTGAGAACGGCAACGGTGCCGT
This sequence comes from Scyliorhinus torazame, assembly GCF_047496885.1. Classification (NCBI taxonomy): domain Eukaryota; kingdom Metazoa; phylum Chordata; class Chondrichthyes; order Carcharhiniformes; family Scyliorhinidae; genus Scyliorhinus; species Scyliorhinus torazame. The sequence continues at coordinate 71,760,570 of NC_092718.1, forward strand.
CACCATTGCTTGTAGGCTAGTCCCCCTGCAGGACGTCCTCTCCAATCTCTTCCACGCCGCTCCCTCCCCTTCTCCCATCCACTTACACACCATTGAAACATTGGCGGCCCAGTAGTACTCACTTAGGCTCGGTAGTGCCAGCCCCCCCCTGTCCCTACTACGCTGCAAGAATCCCCTCCTCACTCTCGGGGTCTTCCCAGACCACACAAAACTCATAATACTCTTCTCGATTCTTTTGAAAAAAGCCTTCGTGATCACCACCGGGAGGCACTGAAACACAAAAAGGAATCTCGGGAGGACCACCATTTTAACCGCCTGCACCCTACCTGCCAATGACAGGGACACCATGTCCCATCTCGTAAAGTCCTCCGCCATCTGTTCCGCCAACCGCGTTAAATTAAGCCTGTGTAATGTACCCCAATTCTTGGCTATCTGGATCCCCAAGTACCGGAAGTCCCTTGTTACCTTCCTCAACGGTAAATCCTCTATCTCTCTGCTCTGCTCCCCTGGATGCACCACAAACAACTCACTTTTCCCCATGTTCAGTTTATACCCTGAAAAATCCCCAAACTCCCCAAGTATCCGCATTATCTCTGGCATCCCCTCCGCCGGGTCCGCCACATATAGCAACAAATCATCCGCATACAGAGATACCCGGTGTTCTTCTCCCCCCTGAGTACTCCCCTCCACTTCCTGGAACCCCTCAATGCTATGGCCAGGGGTTCAATCGCCAGTGCAAACAATAACGGGGACAGAGGACATCCCTGCCTCGTCCCTCTATGGAGCCGAAAATAGTCAGACCCCCGTCCATTCGTGACCACGCTCGCCATCGGGGCCCGATACAGCAACTGTACCCACCTGATCTACCGATCCCCAAAGCCAAATCTCCTCAGCACCTCCCACAAATAATCCCACTCCACTCTATCAAATGCTTTCTCGGCATCCATCGCCACCACTATCTCCGCTTCCCCCTCTGGTGGGGGCATCATCATTACCCCTAGCAGCCTCCGTATATTTGTATTCAGCTGTCTCCCCTTCACAAACCCAGTTTGGTCCTCATGAACCACCCCCGGGACACAATCCTCTATCCTCATTGCCATTACCTTGCCAGAATCTTAGCGTCCACATTCAGGAGGGAAATGGGCCTGTAGGACCCGCATTGCAGCGGGTCTTTTTCCTTCTTTAGGAGGAGCGATATCGTTGCCTCTGACATAAGGAGATAAGTTACAGGGTCGCAGGATTAACAACTTGGGAAGTCATCTCTTCCCTCTTTTCCCCCCCTTCATCCCTAGACATCCCTAGCCACTGCAACTAGTGGTCGATGATCCGTCTCAACGCTAAATGTGGGTAGGCAATATATGTATGTTTGGAATTTTTCCAAGCCTTCCAAGCAGCCCTAGACATTCTTTTTCAATCTGTGCACATCTGCACTCCGACTCCGTCATTGACCGTGAAGCATATGGCACAGGCTTCCGGTGGTTTCCAATTCACCTAACCTGCACATCTTTGGATTGTGGGAGGAAACTGGAGCACGTGGAGAAAACCCACGAACACACGGAGAGAACGTGCAGACTCCGCGCAAGCCGGTAATCGAACTTGGGACCCTGGAGCTGTGAAGCAACTGTGCTAACCACTATGTTATCGTGCTGCCCGTGGGGTTACTGTGTTACAGGGATAGGGTAGAGGTGCGGGCTTAAGTAGGGTTCCTTTTCCAAGGGCCGGTGCAGACTTGATGTGCCGAATGGCCTCCTTCTGCACTGTAAATTCTATGATTCTATGAGCCAATGCTGCTCTGCCCATGTGAAATCACTCACTTTCCGTAGGATGTCTCTGAGACAGACTGTTTTAGCTGAGAGATTGGGAATAAATTTGCCTCTGAAGTTGATCATGCCCATGTATTCGTAGTATTCCTTTTTTATACATGGGAGGGGCATGTTTAGTATGGCATTAATCTTCATTTCATCTGGCTCTATTCCGTGAATAGAAAGCTTGTCGCCCAGGAATGTAATCTCCTGTAGTCCAAACTGGTATTTGGACTTATTGAGCCTCAACCCATTCTGCCTGATGCTTTGTAAGACCTTGATCAGTCTGTCATTGTGTTCCTCTAAGGTAGAACCCCATACAATAATGTTGTCTACATAGACTCGGACCCCCTCAATTTCCTCAATGATATGTTCCACAGCTCTGTGAATTATCTCGGACACGGGTATAATGCCAAAGGGCATGCAAAGAAAGCAATATCTGCCAAAAGGAATATTGACCAGGCCGAACTCTGGCCGAGCTGCCAGAATTCCTGCGATGCATCGGGTTTGGTAAAAAATTTTGCACCAGACATCTAACTTGCTTGTGATCTCTCCCTCTTTGGAATTTGATAATGCTCCCTTTTAATGATTGCATTCACATCCTTGGGATCCATAAAAATCCTGAGATTGTTATTCTTTTTCACACAGACCACTGAGTTGACCCAATCTGTAGACTCTTCTATTTTCCTTATGACTCCAAGTTGTGTCATCCTGTCTAACTCTGCCTTGAGACGGTCATGCAATGGTGCTGGAATACTTCGAGGAACATGTTTCACTGGTTGAGCATCCTCTCTTAATTGTATTTTATATGTGAAAGGCGGGAGACCAAAGCCCCTGAATATTTCTGGAAAGGCCTGTACAATGGACTCCACTGAGCCAGTGCAATCGACTCTTCGCACCAATTCCTGACACGCTTCATCACCCAATAATTATTCACGACCTTCAGCAACAATTGAGAACTTCAGCTTGTGCACTTAGTTTTTTACTTCCATGTCTAATTCGCACATACACAAAGTGTCAATATTCTTAGCATTGTAGTGTTTAAGTAAGACCGGTTTATTTTTAATTCTCGGCTTTAGCTGCATGGTCTTCATCATGGGAAGCAAGGTAGCACAGTGGGTAGCACTATTGCTTCATAGCGGCAGGGACCCGGATTTGTTTACCGGCCTGGGTCACTGTCTGTGCGGAGTCTGCACGTTCTCCCCAAGTTTGCGTGGGTTTCCTCCGGATGCTCCGGTTTCCGTCCACAAGTCCTGAAAGACATGCTGCTAGGTGAATTGGACTTTCTAAATTCTCCCTCAGTGTAGTCGAACAAGCGCCGGAGTGTGGCGACTAGGGGCTTTTCACAGTTCATTGCAGTGTTAATGTAAGTCTACTTGTGACACTAATAAAGATTATTATAATATAATTTATACTGATTAGGTTTGTCTTCACACCAGTATCTAATTTAACAGTAATTAGCGATCGATTGATAATCAAAGGTACAGTCCATTTGTCCCTTATTACTGCTGCAGTACTCCTTATGCTTGTGGGTGGCATTTTATTTGCTATGGCTTTATTTGCTGTGTCTTCATCTGACACCAGGCCAATGAAAAATGTGTCACTTAAAATAGTGTAATCAATCACATTAATCGACTGCCCTGCATTCATTTTCTTATTTGAGAAACAGTGTTTCGTGAAGTGATTCTTCCCTTTGTGCTTCGTGCATATTTTGCCAAAAGCTGGACATTGCCTTGGTAAGTGCTTATAACCACATTGTCTACATGCAATTGCTGCATGTTCAGACCATTTTGAATGGTTGCTGAAATCATGTTTGTTTTCCAACTGAGTCACAACACCAATGATGGCTGGAGGGCAGCATGGTGGCGCAGTGATTAGCACTGCTGCCTCATGGCCCCGAGGTCCCACGTTCGATCCCGGCTCTGGGTCACTGTCCATGTGGAGTTTGCACATTCTCCCCGTGTTTGCATGGGATTCGCCCGCACAACCAAAAGATGTGCAGGGTAGGTATATTGGCCACGCTAAATTGCCCCTTAATTGGAAAAAATGAATTGGGTACTCTAAATTTATTTTTTTTAAAGACCAATGGTGGCTGCATTGCTGCAATATTCACGCCGAAACTTATTGCATTAAATGTATTAACATGTAATAATCTTTATTATTGTCACAAGTCGGCTTACATTAACATTGCAATGAGGTTACTGTGAATTGTGCAGCTAGTTCGCTGGCATGACAAATTTTTACAGCATCTTCTAATTGGAGCTCATTTTCTCATAAAAGATGCTCTCGCATCTTAGCATCATGCAGTCCAAAAACAAATTGATCTCTAATCATGGAGGATTTCAGAGTTGCGAAGTTACGCTTTCAGCTTAAGGGCAGCAAGAAAACTATTGAATGATTCGCTAGTCTTCTGCGTGCGCATTCGAAAAATTAACCTTTCATAGATTTAATTTTTATTAGGTGTACAATGCTCGTCAATTTTTTTGATAACAGCATCAAAGTTCTTGCTATCTTCCTCTTGCTCATACGTGAATGTATTATATATTTCAATCGCTGGCGGGCCTGCTACCATGAGCAGTAACACAATTTTTCTCTTGTCCGTCTGTGCCTGCAACCCAATAGCTGAGACATAGAGCATGAAGTGCTGCTTAAATGTGTGCCAATTTCCATCCACATTACCAGTAAGATGAAGCTGTTCTGGAGCTTTCAGACTTTCCATTTGAAGAACCATGTTTTTCTTGCAGCAATGTTTCTTCTTTGTTTGATGACTGTGCTGTTCAAAATACTCCTGGTACCATGTTATGTTTGTGTACCATGATAGTACATCAATCAGTATATGGCAGAACATCTGGTTCAAGACTAGTTATTTAATGTTGAATAAACTGTGGATAAACTAAATGATTGCTAATCAAACTGTGGAGCTTCTAACATGCTACTAACACATTCTGTAACTCTGATCAAGGCTGGCTCTGTCCGGTTCCAGTGCCCTGTTCCTCTTGCATGACATGTAGTGGACGGAAGCTATTTACACTGTTATATACACTTGTCACATACACTGTTACTGCATATCATGACACATGCCACACATAAAGTTTTATAATACTATAGTGCAGAATGAAATAGTTTCACATTTTAAACAAATAGCCAAACCTATGTTCACTTATAAATACTGACCGTTAATCGTTAAAAAATAAATTATTATGAAAGGATTAAAAACAATAATAATGTCTGTTTAAAAGAAATTGAAAAAAACTGTTTTAAAAAGTCTACATATCCTTGAACCACTTGTTCAAATAGTTACCTGCTGTAAATCTATTATTTAAATCACCAGGTGAGGAAGGAGGAGCACTCCGAAAGCTAGTGATTTGAAACAAATCTGTTGGACTTTAACCTGGTGTTGTAAGACTTCTTACTGTGCTCACCCCAATGCAACGCCACCATATCCACATCATATTATTTAAATGACTGCCCTCAACAGGCTTTCCCAATCTGGCCTGCCCTCAATGGGCGTTCCCAAAGTGGTCTTCCCTCAATGGGCGTTCCCAAACCGGCCTGCACTCAATGGGCGTACCCAAGTTGACCATTTCTTAAGGGGGCGGGGCTCCCGGCTCCCGCAGAGATAGGAAGGTATGTCGCAACATCGGAGAGCAGGTAAGTGCGCACATTTCGCAAAATCGGCGGGCCGTGGTTTCCAGCTAATGGCTGGATGATATGGGCCTATTGAAGGATAATTATTGAGTTGATGACGTCCCGGATGTTACGGTCACGTGCTCCCAGCTCGGCAGTTTTGGATCTCGATGGTGATTTGAATTTGTACTCTGCGCACGCGCGATCTGAGACCTGCCTGAGAGTGGTGCATTCGTGACGACAGTGACAAGAAGTCGGGCCTGTGACGTCACCGCGCAAGAGCAAAGAGCCGGGGAAAACCGGCGGGAAAAGCAGGAGTGAGTGAGGGGAAGAGAGTGAGTGAGGGAGGGAGGGGGAGGGGGAGTGAGTGAGGGAGGGGGAGGGAGTGAGTGAGTGAGGGGGAGGGAGTGAGTGAGTGAGGGGGAGAGAGTGAGTGAGGGGGAGAGAGTGAGTGAGGGAGGGAGGGGGAGTGAGGGAGGGGGAGGGAGGGAGGGGGAGTGAGGGAGGGGGAGTGAGGGGAAGAGAGGGAGTGAGTGAGGGAGGGGAAGAGAGTGAGTGAGTGAGGGAGAGAGAGTGAGTGAGGGGGAGGGAGTGAGTGAGGGAGGGGGAGTGAGTGAGGGAGGGGGAGAGAGTGAGTGGGTGAGGGAGAGGGAGGGGGTGAGGGAGGGGAGAGGGAGGGGGAGAGGGTGAGGGTGAGGGAGGGGGAGAGGGTGGGGAGAGGGTGGGGGAGAGGGTGGGGGAGAGGGTGGGGGAGAGGGTGGGGGAGAGGGAGAGGGTGGGGGAGAGGGTGAGGGTGAGGGAGGGGGAGAGGGTGAGGGTGAGGGAGGGGGAGAGGGTGAGGGAGGGGGAGAGGGTGAGGGAGGGGGAGAGAGTGAGGGAGGGGGAGAGAGTGAGGGAGGGGGAGAGGGTGAGGGAGGGGGAGAGGGTGAGGGAGGGGGAGAGGGTGAGGGAGGGGGAGAGGGTGAGGGAGGGGGAGAGGGTGAGGGAGGGGGAGAGGGTGAGGGAGGGGGAGAGGGTGAGGGAGGGGGAGAGAGTGAGGGAGGGGGAGAGAGTGAGGGAGGGGGAGAGAGTGAGGGAGGGGGAGAGAGTGAG